>NC_133224.1:6795740-6923240 GCF_040436345.1 Pagrus major
AAACCTTAAAATGCAAGAACGTGACAAACCGTAATGTTAAAGTAGACAAGGTATGTGTGTGTGTGTGTGTGTGTGTGTTGTGTGTGTGAGTGAGTATGTGTGAGAGTTTGTGTGTGTGTGTGAGAGAGAGAGAGAGTGTTTGTCTCTCTCTGTGTGTGTGTGTTTGTGTGTTTGTGTGTGTATTTGTGTCTTTGTGAGAGTTGTCTGTGTGTGTGTGAGTGTGTGTGTGTTTGTCTGTGTGTGTTTCTGTGTGTGCGTGTCTTTGTGTGTGTGTGTGTCTTTGTGAGAGTTTGTCTGTGTGTGTGTGTGTGTGTGTGAGTGGTCGTGTGTGTGTTTGTCTGTGTGTGCTTGTCTTTGTGTGTGTGTGTCTTTGTGAGAGTTTGTCTGTGTGTGTGTGTGTGTGTGTGTTTGTGTGTGTTTGTGTCTGTGTGTGAGTTTGTCTGTGTGTGTGTGTGCTTATGTGTGTGTGTATGTGTGTGTGTTTAGGTGTGATTGTGTGTGTTTGTGTGTGTGCGTGTGTGTGTGCGTTTGTGCGTGTGTTTGTCTGTGTGTGTGTGTTTCTGTGTGTGCGCGTCTTTGTGTGTGTGTGTGTGGGGGGGGGGGGTTTGTGTGTGTGTGTGCATGTGCCTGTGTGTGTGTGTGTGTTTCTGTGTGTGCGCGTCTTTGTGTGTGTGTGTAAGAGAGTTTGTCTTTTTGTGTGTGTGTGTGTGTGCATGTGCCTATGTGTGTGTGTGTGTGTGTGTGGGTTTGTGTGTGTGTGTGTGTGCGTGTGTGCATGTGCATGTGCCTGTGTGTGTGTGTGTGTGTGTGTTTCTGTGTGTGCGCGTCTTTGTGTGTGTGTGTAAGAGTTTGTCTTTTTGTGTGTGTGTGTGTGCATGTGCCTATGTGTGTGTGTGTGTGTGTGTGGGTTTGTGTGTGTGCGTGTGTGTGTGCATGTGCCTGTGTGTGTGTGTGTGTGTGTGTGTTTGTGTGTGCGCGTCTTTATGTGTCTGTGTGTGTGTGTGTGTGTGTGTGTGTGTGTGTGTGTGTCTGTGTCTGTGTGTGTGTGCGTGAGTGTGTGTCTGTGTGAGTTTGTGTGTGTGTGTGTGTGTGTGTGTGTGTGTGTGTGTGTGTGTGTGTGTGCGTGTGTGTGTGTGTGTACATTACAGTCATTCTCTCTGCTTGTCAGTCAACAGTCAAGTGACACCAAAACAATCAACAACTGGATTTATTACACAGAAAATGGAAGTGAACCTTTGGGTTGATGGAAATAATTGATCTGCTGTCCCATCTTTGTTTCCATTGTATTAACACACCTCTCTCCTACAGGACAACAAGGGATCTTTGTCAACAACGGACAGTTTCCCAGTAGTGATAAAGATCTGAGCCCTTGTTATTTTAATATTAAAATTCGGACTTAAATTTAGCTCCTATAGCGTGCGACAGGGTTCATTTAGTGCTGTGAGCCGTCTCCATCAGCACAGAAGGGAGAGACGTCAGAGCAGAGTGAAGCTGAGGAGAGCAGGAGGCAGCAGAGGTGAGTTAACACCGTATCATGTCTAATCAATTCACTCTGAATTTAGTGTTCTCAGGTGATCGAGAACAAGTTTTTTTAGTTGTGTGATGTTCGCTATTGAACATAGACTCACTAACAACAGTAGAGAACAATACTCATTCAGTAAATACGACATCTGTGCAACTTTCTATTGAATGTTCTGTTTTTGTTAAAACTGTATCAGAGGGGTGTTTTGAATTAATCAGCAAATATAACTTGTTGTGAACTGTTTTCATTGCGACTGTAATTTAATGTAAGAAATACAGAGCCTGAAGAGTGCCGGTTAAATAATTATAGACATTAAAACTGTTTAAATGTAATAAGGTGATAAAAAATGAACCTTTTTAAAAAGCTATTACAAATTAAATTAAAGAAAATGGTGAATAGAACTTAAAGTGATTAAATAACAAAAGATTATTACATTTGTCAATTAAAACATAATGTTGACATTGATAATATGAACAGCCAGAACTACAAAAATAACATGCAAGTCATAACAAACTAAAGCTTAATATTATATTTTACAATCTAAAGAAATGTTGACATTGTTATTTGTATATTCAGTGGTTTTGTTGCTCTGTTCTGTACATGAGACGTCTATCACATATCTTTCTCTCCCTGAGGTTTCATCTGATTTAACTTCCTATAAAAAGTTTTTATTTATGTCTTTATCTGCTGACCTGAATCGAGGGTCTAAGGACAAAGGCTGTCACACGCTGTAAAAACAAATGTTAAGCCCTCCGAGGAAAATTGTAATGTATGATTTTAGGCAATATTAAATAAAAAAATATATATATTTCTTTATTTTATGTTTAAAGCAAATGAATAATTGATAATTCCATTTATCTGCCTATTATATTCAATCTCTCAAGTTTTGTGCCTCCTGCTTTAGTATTCACAGTTTCCTGTCCGAATGGCTTTAATTTGCAGTTGTAGCGTAGAAGCAATGCTCCACCTAAGAATTAACATAAGTCCAGCCCACAGAGCAACAGCTGGAGCTCTGATTGGCCAGCTGCTGTGTGTTGGCAGGAGTGTGACTGGTGAGGCGGCACACTGCTCACACATCTTCAGTGAAGGACTTTTATAGGAGATGTGTTCAAATACATCGTAAAAACGCTCTTAGAAACTCTCTTAAGCTCCTTGAGTGCTGAAATGAAGTATTTCCAGCAGGGTTACACTTTACTGTACAGGTGTTTCTGTTATTTTGTCCATGCCCGGTGCATTGAACCACTGTTGTGTCTGCTTTGATTATGATTTGCATATTTACCTTCGTGTTCCTGTGTCTTATTAGACTGCAGCACAAACCTTGAGTGAGAGCAGCTCTACAGTTTGTTCAGCCTGAGCAGACAGTAAGTGATGTGTGTTTACTCACATTCAGAGCAGCTGCTAAAATCTTTGTGTTTTATTCACTGCACACTCACATATCAGTTTCATCTCGCAGAGCAAAGATGCCGTGGAGTCTGTTTCTGCTCATTCTGATGGGTAAGTGCATCAGTGTACCAGCTCTACTGCAGTACTACTGCAGTACTACTGCAGTACTTCTACTGCACGACACACTCACAAACACAACTGAAGAGCTGGAACTGCAGTTTAAGTGTTTATTCTCACTGACAAGCTATTTCAGGCCCTTATTTCACTCTCTCTTCATATTTTACTCTGTAAACCTTTGAAAGTTGAGCAAAACACAAAACTCAGACAGGTTCCATTCATAAGAAGCGACACTGCAGAGAACGGTTTTTAAAGTTAGACAAAGATGATTAACAGTGCAGCACCGATACAAGTGTGATTATGTAATCTGAATACTCTAAAAGAACGTCTGAATGTCCTTTCCAAGACTGTCTGTGATCTCAAGTGCACAAACCACTACAGCTTCACCTGGATTCATAAAGCAGCTTCACTGTTCTCTGTTACTATCACATGAAAGGTGAAACATCCAAGTGTCTGAGCACAGACTCTCATCTGTAAGTAGCAGGTGTCCTGACTACTCGTGATTTTGCTGCTCTTCTGCTCCATCACTGCAGTGTTTTCTCTGGTTTTAGGTCAGTGTTCCCTCTTCACATGTCAACTCTATAAATACCACTTCATTAAGGAGAACAAGAGCTGGTATGAAGCCCAGAAGTACTGTAGAGAGAATTATACAGACCTGGCCACAGTGTATGGAAAGACAGACATCGACGAACTCCGTCAATCTACAAAGGAACAAGACACAGAAGCCTGGATTGGACTGTACAACGAATTAGGAAGAGACACAACTGAATGGAAGTGGCGCTGGTCTCAGGCAAAGATAGAGTACACTGAAAATCAGACAAATTGGAATCCTGGAGAACCAAATAATGTAGGAGGTATTGAGTACTGTGTGGGGGTGAAGGCTCCCTCAAAAAAATGGGTGGACTTACCTTGTATGTCGCTTTGGCCATTTATCTGCTACAATGGTAAGAATATGTTGCTATAACCCAGTTTTGTACATTCTGATTTCATCCTGTGTAACAACACTATATGTTGATGTATCTTTTTAGATTAAAAAACATTAAAAACTAAGTGACTATCTGGGTCGTCAGGGTCAGAAATGATTCCCAAGTCACAAGTATTAAAGCTTAACCTTCAATTTTCAATGTCAGTAAAGATTACACAATGTGTTCATGAGTTTGAGAAGTTGTTAGTGGCTTTAGATTTACTTTACAGAAATGAGAGTGAATGAAAGTCTTTTTCCCAAAATGTCAAACTATTCTTTTAAATGATTCACCTTTATATGTATACAGTACCTTACTCTAACATATTTTCATTTGCTTCAAGAATCTCTCTGAATTACACTGAAATCAAGAAAATTCAATCTGTTCTCTTAACTAAGCAGAGTATTACCTGTGAACATGTTCCTCTGTTTACTCCACAGCAAGCTCATCTGACAAATTCTATGTGATTAAAGAAGAGAAGACCTGGCGAGAGGCCCAAAGGTACTGCAGAGATAATCACACAGACCTGATCAGTGGAAGAGAACAGTTGAAAGAGCTACAACTAACCAGTGAGCCTCAGGGCAATAGTTATTGGATCGGCCTGTTCAGAGTCACCTGGAGGTGGACTGATGGGAATAGCTCCTTTTTCAGAACCTGGAACCAAATCTTTCCTGACAATCAGCAAGGCAACAAAACATGTGCTGCGCTGGATAAAAACGGCAAATGGAAGAATGACAACTGTAACTCAACAAAACCCTTCTTCTGCTACAAAGGTGAGTTTTCCAGTTTGGTCAACAGGAATATCACCAGAGACAGTCCGAGGATCTGTCTGAATTCATATTTGTGTGTTTGTGTGGGTTTTAATTTCCCTGACAGAAAATGTGATCCTGATCAAAGAGAACAAGACCTGGGAGGAGGCCATAAATCACTGCAGAGAGAAGTACAACGACCTGATCTCCATTACTGACGCTAAGCAGCAGAGATGGGTCCAGGAGAGAGCCAAGAACGCCTCCAGTTCCCACGTCTGGCTGGGACTGCGCTTCACCTGCATCCTGGAAGCCTGGTTCTGGGTCACTGACGAGAGAGTCGACTATAAGAACTGGGCCTCAGGTGTAAAGATGGACGACTGCAACATGTCTGGAGCCATGCAGACAGGAGGAGAACACAAGTGGTTCAAAGAGGATGATATGAGGGAGTTTAATTTCATCTGCTCTAAGTTGTGAAGCCTCTCTGTTTTCTGGTGGTGTATTTCTCTTAAACAAGCTTACGTTGTGTGTGTTCTCTGGGGTTATTCAGCTTGAGACGAAGTCAGTTACAAAGTGCTGCAGGATTGCTGAAGATGTTTATTATCTAAAGTGTGAAAATCTGAAGTTATGATACAAAAATGCTTTGCTGTTTTTAAAATCAGGAACATGTGAATGACTCTCTTGACTGCTGGATGCCGAACATGACAGCCAACAACAAGCAGTGATCATTTGTTTTTCCTTGAAGTTGATTTTTCTCTTAAAGTGTGGCTCTTTTAGCATCATTATATCATATTAATCATTAGTAAAGTATATCATAGTTATGTTTTTACTAACATCTGTGTGGTATAATCACTGTTGAATATGTTGTCTTTAATTGCTAAAAGTTCAGTTAAGATCTGGTGATGGTAATAATATGGAAAATCATATTTCTGTTACAATCTCATTTTTGTGTAAACATTTAATTTGCTTCATTTATTCTAAATAAAGTGTTAAACCGTGGAGAGCTCCTCTTTTTTTCACACTGAAACTGTTGTTTTGTCCATGTGACCCACGACTGCAGAGACCTGGCTTCACTTCCTGACAGTTATGTGTCTCCCCCTGCAGGCTGCATGAAGAACAGTGGAGGAGAACGTACTCAGATACTTTATCTAAGTAAAAGTGTCAATACAACTTATAAAAATACTGCATAACAAGTAAAAGCCCTGCATTAAAGTTCAACTGTTGTACAGTAGTATTACCAGAAAAAAACACTTGCAGTAGCAAAAGTAAAGGTACACAATCTGTAGGAAAACATATATATATTTTTAAATCTGACATTTCGAGCTTTGGGATATTTAGTAATATATGTATAATCACATTTCCATATAATATAATAGCCTATGTATTTTGTCATCACAGTATTGTTTGTTTTATGTGAACAAATAATTGCTTGTTCTGATGCTAAATAAAACGTGGTGGCTCTGTGACATTTTTCAACGTTAAACATTTCCATAGGTGATTTCTAATTTGGTGGAACATCATTCGGCATGAAAGGACTTCTTAAAGAAAACCATTACAGTAGAACTTAACAAAGAGCAATGATAGAAAATACATTACAAACATACCTGAGTCTAAAATTGGTTTCAATAATATTGCTCCATTATTTCAATGGGTCTCATTCTTAAAAGGTGCACTTTATATTTTGGGATCATGTTCTTATGCGTCCACCTGTAGAGTCGAATTTGTTTCACAACTTTATGATTTATGAAAAGATAAAGAAAAAGTGCCTCATCAAAGCAGTTCTTAATCTTTCCAATGAAGTGATCAGGCAGGTTTGACTGGCATTTATGGTTGATGTGATCCGTTTGTTTCCTTATGAGCCAGTCTCCACTGATCGTACCGATGAGCTTCTTTTAAGTCTACATCCTCATTCCATCATGGCACGACTATTTTTCCTCCATGTCATTTCACTCATTCCTTTCAACCGCAGAAAGATGTCGTGCTGACTGTTTTCCTTGTTCATAAAAACAAGACTCTCAGTGTAACATTTACATGATAATTATGAGACTAGACTCTCTTTTAAGCACTGTATCATCAGATGATTTCAGCCATTATCGGCCTACACTGTACCACATTATGTGCACGCACAGTGTACACTCCTTCTGCACAATTAAATGGCTGTTTTTCTTACGCCTGGCCAAAACACATCAGTAACTATTTTATTATTCTGTCTAATGGGCTGCAATTTTATGAGTTACAATTCCCTGCTACAGTGTCAAACTTTAAATCACCGACTTCCTTCACCCCAAGAGTTATTTTTAGTTACTATACTATTAAATTACCTGACCATATTTACAGTCATGGCAATGCAAGTGTGCCAAGCAAACACTCATCTTTTTAAACTATTCAGCCAACGCCAATCTAATCAAGCAAGCTAACGTTAGATAGCTTATGAAGCGGAGCTAAACATGTTTGCTAACCATCCATAGGTGATAACGTTAACCTATCCGGGGTTCAAAGCTTGAAGTTGTCGATCCAGCGCCCTTTATTGTTATTATATGATTCTGCAGATCTTGCATTAGGTGAGTCTTTTGTTTGGGCCTTGTGTGAAGCCAAAGGTGATTACAACCAGCACAGCAGCTGCCGGCGTGTTGCCATGGCGTTGTTTTGAGCTGTGTGGCAGTGTGCTTGTGGAATAGGATGGAGAGGAATGAAGGTCAGTTCGCCACACTAAAACAAAGATTGTTCACGAGTCCCAGATCGCGAGTTTGAGTCGAGACTCAAGTCTTTTGAGTTAGAGTCCAAGTCAAGTCTCAAGACTCTTTGTGTAGCGCAGACTCGAGTCCCCATCTCTGGCATATGCCTGAGAATGCATCGACAGCTGACACACAATCAGAACAGATGGAGTCACATGATTAACCCTAACTCCTGTTGTGCAGATGCAACAAAAAGATATGAGTTGCATTTAAAACTTTGACCTGTCGCCTGTCAGAAGGGTAAGTATACACTAGACAGGAAAATCGTCTCTTTGTCTACTGATCATCTGATTGACAAGGGACATTCCCTAAACGAGATGTGAGAAACCTCTGGCTGCATCCGTGTTGTGACGAATGAGCTGCCCTGTGTTAGATAAGTAGAGCTGCTCAGCCAGTTCTTGCACAGTAGCTCTAATTTTGCAGATGGGTGTTGAGGTTAAAAACCTATCCTATCTGTAAAAATGGTTGCCAAGACGGTTTTTCTTCTTGCTTTGTTTGGAATTGCATCTTCCAAACTCCCACATGATCGGAAATGTGACCCGGAACCAGAAAAGGACACGCCGACTCATTGCTCAAATAACAAAAACATATTATACCTTAATGATCACCAGGCAAAAATTGAAGAGAAACAAAGGATGCTGGAAGAAAAGATTAGTGCACTGGAAGCGAAGACCGGGAAGATAACAGGGCTGGAAACCTCAGTGTCTGACCTTTCAAGTGCACTGAAGGATCTTGAAAAGATGAAAACACAGCTGCAGAAACACAAAGTTGACATCGCCAGCCTGAAGAGAGAGGTTCGAGATCTGGTCAAACACAGGGAAAGAGTAGGGGGAAACTTCAGTGAGATTGAAAAGAAACTCGATGCTACCGAGAAGCAGTTGAGGGACAAAACAGCCAAACTTGAAAATCTGGAGACTGAAACTGAAGTTGCGTTCAATGGCACGCAGAGACTCCTGAATCTATACAAGAATGAACTTTCCAACCTGACCACGACGGCCCAGAAGCTTGAAGTCAAAGTCGAAGCCCGACTGGATTCCACGAAGACGGAACTTGATGCTAAACTGAAGAAAATACAAAACAAAAATGAAGGTAATTTTAAAATCAATATCATATAATCTACGTACCAACATATACGTGTGTATAATAACATGCATTGATTTTTTGTTTGTTTGTTTTGTTGTTTTCCATGCATGTGCCAACGTCCTCTAATCTAAATACATACTCCGATAATGCTCTGACTTTTTGTGTTTCAAGCTTTCAGCACAAAACTGAATGAACAAAAAGCTAAAGTTGATGAATTTAAGGGGGAAACTGACAGAAAGTTCAGGAGTATTGACACACAGCTGAAAACACAAAAAACTACAGTGGGCAAGCAGAAGGCTGACATCGACTCTCTGAAGAGCAACACTGCAGGTACGTGTCAAAGTTATACATTACCATTTAAGCTAAATATTTAAATTACTTCCTGTTGGAGTCTGTCCCTCAGTTAATACTTTGTAAACCTAACACTAAAAATAACCACGTTAAAAAGTGATGGGCTGTTTAGGCGTCCGTGTTGCTGCTTTTCTTTCATCATAACAGTGGAATGATTTTTTAAAATGATTTCTGTTGATAGGATTTAAAACCAGACTGGGGTCAGCTGAGGGAAAACTTGCTGAACAAAATACACTCAAAAAAGCACTGAACAAGCTTACAGCAGACGGTAAGGGCAGAGAAAGAATATCTACTCGACATTCCCAGATGCTATACTGTACACACATAAGCACTAAAATTAACCAGTGTTTTCTTTTACCTTCTTCAGCCAACGCCAAGGTGGCATTTTCTGCTACTATAACCGCATCTAATAATGTGTTCACTGGACCTGGCAGCAGTCACAGAAGAACTCTGATTTTCAACAGAGTTTTCACAAACATTGGCAAAGCTTACAACTCTAAAACAGGTTTGTTCCACATACTGACCCTTCAGAAAACCGACCGATGACAGAGACAAATGTTAAAACGTGTCTTTAGCAAAATCTAAAAAAAAATCAACCCACTTCTTTTTTTCCCTTATTTACCTCTTTTGCAGGCATCTTCACTGCTCCACGGAAAGGGGTTTACCACTTTTCATTCATGACTTTTGGCTACTGCTACTACACTTCAGGAGCCATCCTGGTGAAGAACGGCCATTACCAAGTGAGCACATGGGAATTCAAAGGACCAGATACAAGCGACACCACCAGCAACACAGTAATTCTGGAGCTGAATGTCGGAGAGACTGTCAGCATCATCCTGTGGCGAGGTGGAAAAGTACACTCAAGTGTCTTCAGCGGGTTCCTTGTCTTCCCAATATCGTAGATTTTTGGGAGACGTTTTTAATTCAGGACACTTTTTGTCTTGTTTATTTACTCATCTTAGCAATGTTTCATGTGACGTGTAAAAAATCCTAAGAATGAGGTCACTTCTTAAGATATCTTGTTGTTTGTTGATTTTCATGTTTTATTTCTCATTATATGATGATTTAAAGGCTATTCTTGGAATGGGATGATTTGTACTTTAGAGATATGTGACCGCAATATAATCTTGCTTTGTCAAATTATGTTATTTTAACCACTACATTGGTATTTTGGGGGATTTGTACTTGTATGTACATTGGACAAATAACTAGAAATATATACTGTATATTAGAAAAACTGAGCAATAAAACTACACAGTCAAAACAATTTGTAATGTTTATTATTTGTGGAAGTCATTAGATTATATTTAACTTATATTTCCATATACATTAACATTTATGTGTCACAGCAAAAAGAAAAAGACATGCAGAGATTCATATAAATGGCATACTACTGATAAATGATTTAAAAGTAATTTAATTTTTAATATATGTGGCGAGGGGACACTAAGGGGGGAAGCTGAACAACGCCACCTTGGGACTTGCAACCCCAAGAAATCTTTGAACCTCTGAGGAAATAGGGGAAATAGAAAAGGACACAGGCTCTTTACTGAATAGGAAGAGACACGAGTTATGAAGTAAATTAAAGGTTTTATTTTAAACAATAATCAAAATAATCAATGTAAACAGACAGGGGTTGAAACTGCTGAGGGGGGGAAAGAAAGGGTTAATGAGCAAATGAAAAACTCAAAATCAGTAAGGTGAATGAAATTACTTTATTACAATTCTTTTGAAAAAGGCCTCAGTATGAAATATTTAAAAAAGAATCAGTGTACTTATTAAAATGCAGTCCAACCACAACTATGAAAAAAGAAAACTAAGCTGAGGCCATTGTGTGGAGCGGCAGACTACACAGAGGCAGTGTCCAGGGGTGCTACCACTACTCACCTTCAGTGCAGCACAGCAAACCTCACAGCAAAATGGTGCAGTCAATAGTGTGTACAAGTGTGTTTACTCGCATACAAAAAGTGAAGGGACTTCACCACGGGGGCCTAGCACTCTGCTTAGGAAAATAACTAAACAAATGTTCAGAAAAAACAAGTAATCAGATAAACAAGGCAACAAAATAAGTAAAGTAAGGTAACCCAGTTGGTTTTAACAAATTCAACCCTAATGACAACTTAAAGAATTCAAACAAACTACAACACTAATGAATTAAAAGGGACGGGCAAAATAAATCAAAACCGCCAATACCGGCAAAACAATTGCAGAATGCAAACTAAATGGTTTAGGCAAACTAAATGTAAACATGTGGGCAAAACAGTGTTATTGTGCAGGTGAACCTATAAAAAGAGGAAACTAAAATTAGCTAGGCTAACTGCATGTTAAAATACATTTTAAAAGCTAAACCTACTCACAGCACATGCACCAGACATAAACACAGAAAGCACTCTGGTAAGTGGCAAAGAGGAATTCCTCACATGGACAGCCGCTCAAACAAAGGCGGTCCACTATAATGCACATGTCAGGTGGGAATATGCATTTAAAGAAAAGGGTTTTTCCAGCATACCTGGGACACCACACACAGGCTGTGTCCAAATTCAGGGGCTGCAGCCTTCAAGGCCGCGGCCTTAGCGGTCCACGAAGGCCGCGGCCTTCGGAGAGACCTTGAAGGCTACATCCACCGTTGTTAAATGGGATGGTCTAGCCTTCGGAGTATTTCCTGGTTGCGTCACCAGGTGTTCATGCATTAAAGTCTGTTTTGGTTCAAATCTATCAAACGTGTACATTTATTTGTGTGTGTACAATGTGTCAAATCTGAATTGAATTATCAACATTACAAAATAAACATGAACCCATTGGTGAATAACAACTATGTTTACCATAGCATTACCAGCTTCACGTATTTTAACTGAAAGTTAAACTTTGGAGGTTTTATAGTCTCTTGAAGTTTAACATATCTGGCGTTGGATGTTCAAATGAGTTAGAACCGAGTATAAACCCATTACTTAAATTTAAATGTCATGTCTGCGCCACTTGATGTCGCCATTTTCTCTTGCTTCCTCTTCTGTTTCGGGACTGAGCAGCGGTGCGCAAAGGATCTTGGGATATGTGAGGCCGCGAAGGATAGTAGCGGTGCGTCCTCCTAAACGAGGGTGGGGAAGGCTGCATTTGTGGGCTGCATGTGGCGCAGCCTTCGAATTTGGACAGCCTTCGCGCAGCGTTGTGACGTAATTGGCCTTCAAATGCGCCCTTCCTGGGCTGCAGCCCCTGAATTTGGACACGGCCACTGCCAGCCACAGCAGAGACAGAGGAAGAACAATGGCACACAGGTGCCTTATCACTTGGCCCTGATTAGGGAATTTGTTGAGGGAGGAGTTGAGTCAAGGCTGCATTCACCAGCACTACACCTTGCTCTGTACTTAGGGGAGTATACCCCACCACATATATTAACTAGTATTTGGTGAGTAATTTTGATCTTACTCTTTAGTGTCTGGTATTTATAGAGACAAAAAATATCTATAGTTTATATTACACCTCTGACAATAAAACAAACTTTTATCTGAACTACATTTGTTAATAGTAAATTAAATACGCACACCAAAAATGTTTGTTTCTAAAAATGATCATCTTGACCAGTCAGTTTTTAAAGTCTTAAGTGTTGGGGCAACCAGAGCAGGCAGGCCCGTATGTCAGTAACAGCCCCAGGCAGTCTGCCCATGTTCTCCCATCGCTGTGTGCTGGGATCGAAACGGTGGACCAGTCCAGACTCGCTGTAATCTTCCTGGCAGTATCCTCCCAGTACATAGATCTTCCCCTCCAGGACAGCCGAGGCTGCACCCACATGAGGCACAGACAGTGATGTGAAAGCAGTCCAGGCGTCGGCCACAGGATCATACGCTTCACAGGTTTGTTGGTCAGTGTAAAACTTCCTCAGGTTACACACACCGCCAGCGACGTAAAAACGGCCTCGCAGGGGCTCCATGCAGTGCTGGGCTCGGTCATGGGTCATGTCTGCCAGGTAGGTGGTTCCTCTCTCTGGATGGTACAGGAACAAGGATACCAGACATTCGTATTTACAGTTGAAACCACCAGAGATGAAGATTCCTCCATCTGTGACAGTGACAGCATATCCACTCAGAGCCTGGTCCAGCGACTGGACGAAACTGAGAAAAATAAAATAAAAAGGCATCAGACAGGAATGTAGTGAAGGAGTAAAACAAAGTGCCATCTCATGGTGACACTGTGCAAATGAGTGAATAGTCTTGGAATAAGCATAAAGGATGTAGTATGCATGTGGGATTAGGAGTAGAATTTGGGGACAGGGATTGGGGCAAAAGAAGGAGAGCTCAGAATAATGGCTGAAAACTAAGTGTGAGGCAGCTGACCGCAAGAAGACCTCAATCTAGGATCTTCGTTTCAACCTTCACTTGTGGTCATAACCTCAAATTATGGATACAAGCAGCCAAAACGGTTTCCCTCGCTAGGGTGGCTGTGCTCAAACTTAGAGATAGGGTGAGACGCAGAGCAGAGCCACTGCTCCATCCCATCAAAAGAAAAAAAGCCAGTCTAGGTTGTTTGGGCATCTAATTCGAATGCCTCCTCACTGCCTCCAGTTAGAGGTTTTCTGGGCACGTCCAACTGGGACGGGGCCTTGGGATAGACCTAGAACCCGCCTGAGGGGTCTCATCTGGCCTGGGAATGTGTCGGGATCCCCAGGAGAGGGGTGTCTGGAAATTTCCTGTGTAGCTGCTACCACCATGACCAAAACCCAAGTAGAAGTAAATAAATGGATGGATAGATGGTTTTAATCACTTTTTTGTTCCTCCATCCAAACACTGCTGCAAAAAAGGTGCATTATATTACATACAGTAATAGAGAGAATTACACCACTCATCTTACCTCCACGAGTCAGTGTCTGGGTTGTACATCTCGACACTGTCTATGTTGGTGTTAATCTCCTTGTCTCCACCAATGGCATAAAGCCGCTCGTTGTGTACCACCACTGAGAAGTTACTTCTGAACTCCTGCATGTCAGCCAGCCTCTTCCAGCTGTTCTGCACAGGGTCAAAACTGGCATGTGGGCAGTGAAGGTAAAGGCAAAGATGGAAGAGGTGAGAGTTGTGCTTCTGTGTGACTATCTGGGTTATTGATAGTGAGAGGAGATATTTGTGTACTTACCTGTAGGCGGATTTCATTATGTCATCCTTGGTGTAGAAGTAGCATCCTCCAACCACATACAACCTTCCTCCCATTGCTGCTACCCCATGCCTGAACTTTGGCTTGTCTGGCATTTCACCCAACCTCCTCCACTCCATGTCCTTCACTAACCCTGTACCACTGCGTAAGGAGTTTGCAAACCACAGTTCCCTGCTTGCTATGCGCCGACCCGCATCTGGGTTCAGCTGGTCTCCCCCGACCAGAACCAGAGCATCTTTGGGATGCCGGACCCGGCACTGATCCTGAGTTTTTGGTAGGCTGAAAGCAAATTCCTTGAGAGCTGAACCATAGAGCTCCACATCCTTGTTTCCGAAGCACTCCATGCGCAGATTAATGGCCCTGACCTCTCTGAACTCTCGAAAGGTCATGAGAGGGAACCGGACTCCAGTCATCAACATGCCAGCCTGTCCCAATCTCTCCTCAGGATCAGCCTCAACCCAGGAGGATACAGCTCGAAATACAGCCAACTCTGAGGGCACGCACAGACCATCACAGCGGAGGATGTCCAGAAGCTTCTCTGCTGGTAAGTCTTGAAACTTTGCCGTGGCTGACACCTCCCAGAAGTTCCTCAGTACAAAGTCATTAGCTTCCTCAAGGAGTTCTGACATCCCATAGGCTTCAGCAAAAGATGCCACATCCAAGCATGAGCTTGCGTCCATTTCCTGTCTCATGAAGTCAAGGCAAAGTGAGAGGGCAGGCTGGAACTGAAGCTGGAGGGCCGTGCAGGTGATCTCAAAAACACAATCCCAGCTAAGCGGAAGGGAACCACTGTAAGAGCTGCTAATCAGAGCCTCTAACTCAGAAGCTAAAAGGAAGGGAAGGGCAACACAGTTCTGATGGGACTCTCTCATCCCGCAGGTGAACATGCCACGGAAGTAGTCACTGCTCGCCGCCAGGATAACTCTGTGGACTGGAGATGGACAAAAGAAGAGTTCAATTTTTGACTACTAAAAAATCAGGTCGGACAAGATATCCAAGATTGCCATAATAGGAAAACATAATGTCTACTAACCATGGAATGAATCACCGTCCACATCCAGAATCACATCACACCCCACTCTACCTGCCCACAGATGTTTAATGGACTGAAGAGTAATCTTCAGGTGTTCTTGAGAAGGGATCTTTCGCACTTCCTTCTTCGGACTTCCAACTTCCTTCACTCTCTCCTCTTTGTTGCAGAGATCCAGTAATCTAGGGACCCCCAATGCTTGAGCTGCAGCCTTAATCAAGGCCATGTTGTCTTTGTTTAAAGACAATACAGCTCCAGTGTAGGCAAACTCCACAACTGCCTGCAGCCCAATATGATCAACGTCAGGACCCAGAGTCAGTGATCTCCTTTGGACTTTTACATCCTTATCGTTGTCTGATCTTTTTCCACTTTCATCCCTCAGTTTCTCTTGGATGAAGGAGCTGACAGCAGCTAGGATAGGAGAGTGTACATGAAAACTGCTCTCACTATTGGTGGTCAGAGTCAGGTCCGTGAGAAGAGATGAATCCAAGAATTCCCTCAGGGCCGAGAACACTTCTTCAGGGTAGGTTTCACTGCAGTATGTGTGGACAAGTCCTTCATGTCCAAATGCCTCCTCGCTCATTTGCACCCCAAATTCTTCCTGACTGGTACCACTCATCCCGACCTCTGACCCCTCTTTCTTACCACTTGCACTCATCAGCCCCATCCTGGAGTCATTGTAAGCCACGATCCTCCTCAGCTCGCGGTTGTCCTGTTCTATTCCTTCTTCTCCGCCATCTTCTATCACTCTTTTCCGCCTTTCCTTCTCTCGCCTCCATCGCTCTTCCCATTCCAATGGCAGGTAACGCCTGGTGAACTCCATGACAGTGGCTAGGCTTAACCTCACAGTCTTTTCTTGATAAATTTACTAGTTTTTATCATATTTACTTCATCTGCCTGCACCAATCTTTCTTTCCCCCCTAAATCCCCTATCTCTCTCAGACTTCTCGTCACTGCATAAACGTGCAGCTATTCTGGGCTACTGGGTCAGAGAGATTTGGTTACAACTGGATCGTGGCCGACACTTCAGTGTTTATCAAGGAAGGAAGGTCAACTGTATTATTACCTCCATTTTCCCCTGATAACAAGTTAAGTTTGATTTGTTTTCTCAAGATCAAAAGTTATTGATGTCAATATCAGGGAATAACAAATGTTTCCCGGAGATATGAGATCATTTTCTTGAGATCTTGAGAAAAAGAAATTTTGTTTATGTCATCATCACAAGATAAAAAATGTTGTTTTCCCAAGATAACAAGATAATTTATCATGAAACAACAACTTCACAAGATTCAAAAGAGTGGACCATTACAAACATTGCACATTTCTCTGTGGGGTGGTTTTTTGGCATTTCCAAGCAAACATTTGTACTTTTTTATACACGTTGTTTACCACTGATAATGAGTAAATCATGACCGGATATTTACAGTTTAAATCAGTTTCTAAACGTGCCAAGATGCAAAGTACGCATGCTGGCATGCCACTGCTGATCTGATAAACATTAAGCTCTCAGGAATACTAAGGCAATTCCCTTTTGTTTTCTTCTGATAAGGGATTTATTTTGTCTTGTTATCTCAGGTACATAACATTTGTTTTTCCATGATAATTACATAATAAAAGTTATCACTGGAAAATGGTAATAAAACTTTCAACCCATGACCGTTTAAGAGGGCACATAAAAAGCATTTACAATCTTTTTAAAACATTTTTTATAAAGTACTGCCTGGTAACTGATTTATTGTTGTTGTTTGATGCAGGTAATTTTACAGCACCAGTGCAAGAAGTCTTTGTACTTCACCTTCACTTCCCTCTGGCAGTTTGTACAAAAATGGAAACCTGGTAGTGTCATGGTATGATGCAGATTCAAAATCACGCTTCATCTGGATCTAACAGCGCTGTCTTCCAGCTACAAGTTGACAATGTTAATGTTCATCTTTGGAATAATATGAGGATCAGAGATAATGTAAATAAGCACTCCGCATTCAGTGGATTCTTGCTCTTCGCTGTGTGAAGTGTATGAAAACATTGTGATTTTCCAAACAGATCAAACTTTGAATAATGGTTGAAAGAGGGTTCTGTCAGTCATCATTTTTTTTTTTTTACTTAACCAACCTATGTTGGAGCCCACTGAAAGCTGAAGAATAAGACTGATTTAACGGTGACCCTTCAAAAAACAATCTTAATATTGTTTTTTTCTTATTTTTGTTTTTAAATGGTAGTTATATCATGTTGAAATGTGTATATTTCAGAAATCTTCATCTCATTTTCAAATCATCACTTTATTTCCATTAAGAAAAGTGCGCTGCCTCGAGAAATCATCAATAAAGCAGTATCAATTCCTTTTGTTTTCTTGTGATAAGGGATTAATTTATCTTGTTATGTCGGGATAACGAAGCTGGTTTTCTGAAGATCTCGTGAAAATGATCTTGTTATCTCAGGTAAATAACATTTGTGTTTCTATAATAATTTCATAAATAACTTCTTGAGAAGGTTGTTATCACTGGAAAACGGGAATAAAATGTTCAACCCATGACCCATGTTTTGGAGGGCACATCAAAAGCATAAAGTTAGAATCGCCCACACGTACACACACGTGCACCTTGACTTGCTTTGGTCTTCTTGACTAATGCTTAAGTAGTAAATCAATAACAAATCCTGAGCAAGAAACAACTGCCGAGAGGCAATAAGGAAACAGGGAACAGTTCAGCAGATCATCTGATGTTTTTGCCTGTTTTTGTTTGCCTCCTGCAACCTTGAAAACCTTGACAAACAATTATTAACCAGGACTTTCTTATAAATACATACCTCCTCACTGTCAGTCAACAGTCATTTCCACAGATTAGCCAAATCTAACAGTAACAGATTCCTTCCGAGCAGAAGAATGGAGAACATCTCAGTGCTGATGGTTGTGTGTTTGCTTGCTGGTCTATCTGAATGCCTGGCTGGAGAGAAGGGCACTCAGACCCAGGTTACTGAGCTGACAAATGAGGATGTGGCAGATACGTCGGTAGAAAATGATGCTATCCATAATTTAAACCAAGGGCTTGAAACACCAGCCGTTTTGACAACTAACTCAACAGGAACCCAGCCCAGATGTGAACCACCCATCTACACAGTGCTGAAGCAGCTTGGGGCTCTGGAAGAAAGGCTTGCAGCTACTGTGAGAGCCCTGGAGGAAACAAACAAGAAGCTAGAGGCCAGTGAGAAGAAGCTGTCTGCACTTAACAGCACGGTGACTGAACTTAGTGCAGAGGATAAAGGTAATTAAATATATTATACTTAACCATGGTTATGCAGAGTCAAAGTTAGACATGTAAACCTTGCCTTTACCCAACACTGTCACATATTAACCAAGAAGACCGACTACATAGCAGGCCACTGGTGGACTGTGGCTACAGTTTTCACCATTCACACCACTTTTGTTTTTTGTTTTTTTATCTGATTGCTGATAAAAAAAAATGAATTTATTTCAATATGTACTACCCTGGCACTGATGCAGCATGCAATCTACAAAGTACCTCGTTTCTAAAGTTTTAAAAGATTTGTCATTTTTTAAGAGGAAACAATATTCAGGTATTCATGTTTTTATCTCTCAGGACGACCTCGGGTTGCATTTTCTGCTGCATTACCAGTAGATGGCACCATTGGTCCTGCAGATGTCCTTTACTCTCTGGTGTACAGACATGTTCTGTCCAACATTGGAGGGCATTACAACACACACACAGGTCAGTATTTTAGTACAACCTCTTGAAAGTAGTTTTAGAACTGTTTTAAACTTTCTTTACTCATCCCTCTTTTTCTGCTGCAGTATCCTCCTTACAATCTTTTTTTTTTTTTTTTTTAATTAAGTACTGCCTGGTAACTGATTTATTGTTATTGTTTGATGCAGGTTATTTTACAGCACCAGTGCAAGGAGTCTATTATTTCACCTTCACTTCATTCTGCTGGGCACTAAATCCTGGAAGTTGTGGTGGAAGTTTGTACAAAAATGGAGACAGGGTAGTGTCATGGTATGATTTAAATAACAATCACCCTTCATCTGGATCTAACAGCGCTGTGTTGCAACTACAAGTTGGAGACAAAGTTAATGTCCGTCTTTGGAATAATATGAGGATCAGTGATAATGGAAATAAGTACTCCTCATTCAGTGGATTCTTGCTCTTCCCTGTATGAAGTGTGACTTTCTGCAGCTGTAATAACTTTAAGAAAAATGAAATGTTTTTTGTTAATATTGTTCTGTTTCAACATTGTTTGTTTTTAAATGGTAGATATATCATGTTGATATGTGTATAATTCAGAAATCATCATCTTATTTTCCAAATCATCACTTTATTTCCATTGTTAAGAAAGGTGCAATCAAAATGATCAATAAAGCTGTATCAATTGTAATGCGATGACATTGACTCTTGTGCCACGTTTTTTTTTCTAGTCAAAGAAACATAAATTAACGGCACTGTTACTAAATCACAGACACCCCACATTCTGCTCCACATTCTTTCACCACTCCAAAAAAAAAATCCTTTAATAACGTCCAAAATATCTTAACTTTAGACTCCACTGTCCAAAAAATCTTCATTTAACTTCACTCAATCTTGCTCTGAAGCTTTCATGCTTGACATCAAACATCAAAATCCTCTTTTGTAAATAAAAGATATAATTCTATGCATTACAGTCTATTAAACAATCAATAAAATACAATAAAAGAAATATATAAAATAAATTAGAAATAACCCTAAAAGAAAAATCTTCACAAATGTAAAGTTATGCCCGCTTAATAGGAGTTAAAATCCTGTTAACTTAATATTTCACTGTATTGCAGTATCAAATATAATTTCAGGTTTTAATTGTTACACTTACAGTATACAGTATAGATCAGAAATAAATAGATTTCTAGAAAAGATACTAATTTCAAGGAGTGTTTCTATGGTACAGTTTTGTCCTTCAATACAGTGATGTTCATTACAGGAGATGAATATCAAAATTCATTACATGCTTTGTAAAAATCTTGTTTTTGTGATCATACTAAGAAATTAACACAGCTCAAATCTTTTAAATCATTAGCTGAAAGTAGACATTTTAGTCACATTCTAAGATATCAGGTGTACAGTACAGAGCAAAGACTTTCCTCCTCAGCTGAAGGTGATGAGGTATTCTGGGTAGGCCTGGTCATCGTGGAAGATCACAAACATGGAGGGCTGCTGCTGGTTGTTCACCACACTGTCGAAGCAGTCGGTGGGGTCTGAGCCTCGAGGAGGGGGGCTTTTCATGGCAGAATTACCGACTGTGTAACGGCCGGTCAGGACACGAGCAACATACAGCCGCTTCAGGCCCAATGCGTCTGCTGGGGAATATCCACCTGCTGAATAATGTGCGTTGACTGCGAAGTAAACTCCCTTCCCATACGCAGCAGCTGTGATAGAGACATACAAGGAAAGAGACAACTTAACTGTCAACTTAAAGGAACATTTCAAAGACATCAACATTTTGTTAGCGTGTCACTTTTTTGGAGGAGGATTAGGGCTACTGTTAGAGCCAGAGTTCTGACTTTTGATCACACTACTGACTTTTTTCTCAGATTTCTGACTTTTCTCAGAATTCAGGCTTTTCTCAGAATTCAGGCTTTCTCAAAATTATGACTTTAAATGTGCCATTTGTAAGAAAAGTTGATTTTGACTCTCATTCCCAACTCGTCAAAAACTGGCACTTTGGGATGACCAGTCCTACAATCCCAGAGCATTACTATTTGACGAGTTGGGAATAAGAATCAAAAATCAACTTTTCTTACAAATAACACCTTTAAACTCAGAACTCAGCCTTTTCCTCAGAATTCTGACTGTAAACACATATTTCTGACCCTAATCCTCTACCGTTTACTTTCTTGTCAACAAGTAGATGAGAAAATAAAACACCACTCTCATGAAGCTACAGCTAGCAGCCGGTTAGCTTAGCTTGGTCTGAAACTGAAGTGAATAACCACATCTAGTTTTTTGTACCGATAAAACAAACAAGATATAGTAGGCATATATTGTTACTTTTGAGCCAAGCTAACAACAATATTCTTTACCATGTGCTCCTGCGTAGCTCCTGTCAAATCTGTCCCTCTCAATAAGGTTGCATGACTCTGCTGACGTGCCGTGGTATAGAGACTTCTCTCCCAGGTCTGCAGGACCGTTCTTGGTGAGTATACGCTGCCTACACACAGAATATGCGTGCCACAGGTAGAGGTTCTGCACACGCTCAATCTGAGATCAGAAAACAACCAGTTACTCAATCTGTACTGTAGATTTTCAAGCATTAAAAACCTACAATGAGACTATAAGAAATGTGTGTTTTTGTGTGACCATACTCACTTTGAGAATGTTGTATTTAGCCGTTTTGAGGAAACCCTGAGCTACACGTTGGTACTCTGCTGAGTTAGGTTGCAGTTGGACCTTCTTAAAGACTTCCTCATGCATAGGGTCCCAATGTGTTGGAAACTCTAAGGCTAAAGAAGAAGTTACATAAGTTAATGTTATGGTTTGAACATTCTTAATGATTAAAAAAGAGGATGTTGCAAAATCTGAAGGAAAGTGGAAGTAAGTGAAAACATACTTGTTTCTGTCTCGCTCCTCTTTACTTTGTACTTCATGCCGGTGAGCCAATCTGTGGCTTCTTCTGCCATCAGGTTTACTTTCACCATCATGCCGTCTGGTGCCCTCATATCTACGGACACTTGTTTCTTCACGTGAGCCTCCTCCAGCAAGAAGTTGTCATGCAGGCTCAGCTCCTGCCAGACTCCATTAACTTTCTGAATCAACCACTGGACATTGAGAGCCAACATTGCTTCTTCTTTGCATTGGAGGTCTTCGCAAAGTGCTTGTTGGACTGCTCTATTCACAAGCTCGATGACGCTCAGGACGTCTTCTTTCAGGCCTTTCAGCACATAGACGTCTACTCCTGACGCTGACCGATCTCTAGCTGTGTTCCCTGCTCTGTTACCACTCACACCATCAGGGCTTTGACGTCTCTTGTATTCCAGACTAATTTCTAACACTCTGACTTTTGCCTGCACTGCCTCCAGCTCCATAGCTCCAAGCCTGGAAAAATTATGCACATCCACCTCTCTCTCAACTAGCTGCTTCTGCAAGTTCCCCTCCAAATCTCTGCCGACGGTCCTGATGGTGTCTCGACTACAGGCAATCACATTTATCACAGCTGGCAGTGGCTTGAAGGAGAAGAAGCTTGTGCCTTGTGGTGCTGAAGTTGTGGAGGTCCTTGAATTTTTTTCTTGCCACTTCGTGAGTATTTGTTTGGCTTTTTCTTTTTTTAAAAAGAGCAAAAAAGGTCATAAGAACACTGTTTAATAAACTGTTTATCTCCCACCTTACCTGAAATATCTCAATAACCACTGGATGTATTCTCATAAAATTTTGTATCAACTTTCATTGTTCCATGAGGGTGAAGCCTATTGACTTTTGTAACTGCCTGACAATTCCTCCCTTCCATATTTTAGAATCAATTTAACACATTTCCTATTGTGTAATGTAACACTATCAAACAGTGATGTTATCTAGGAAGTGGTCCAATGCTAACGGTAACTGTTGTCTAACAGCTTGACGTGATGTTGGAAGAAAACGGCTGCATGTGAATATGGTCTCAGCTATACTTTGTATCGAACCTGGTAAGTATTACGTGATAATAATTGGCCACTAAGTACAAAATATTCAAGCCTCATAAATGGGTACAAACCTCTCATGCTGAGATGGCGAGTGGCTGTTTGTCCAAAGCGGTTCTCCAGCTCTGATCTGCAAAAACATATCAAAGGACAGACAGTTAAAAACAAGCTGACCTGACTGATCAGACAGTGCTACACATGCCAAGTGATAACTAACCCTTCTATAGTCTGTTGCTGAGTAAGATTTATAACTGACCTGAAAGCCTGGAAGACCGGTTGTTGCAGGATCACAATGCGGATGAGCGAGAGAGACTTTGGTTTCAAGTCTGTAATAGCTGAGGTCATGCCATCCAGAATGGCTATACATGCTTTGACGGAGTCCATACCAGCCACACCTGATGGGATGTAAGACGATGGCAATGAATCATTACAAGTTTATTCCACCAGTGATTCCATTCATATTGCCACAGTGAACTTTTGTTATGTTCCTATTCACTGTGTTGACCTCGAATGCCATTATTTGTATTGTATATATACAATACTTTACTATGATTAATGTACTTGGCCTACTTTAGATCTCTAAAGATATCTATAGATCTATGGACCCATATGAACAAGATGTTTTACTTGTTGTCATGTGTTATTAATGAGCAATATTACACTGGAGGGTGAACTTTACTTGAACAATGTGGTGCTACTGATGCTCAAGCTCATTCTCAAGTTTAATATTGGGAGTGTACAACAATTAGCAACAAAATAAATATATAAATATATGTGTTGAGTTTTGATTCAGCTCTGGCAGTTATAATGTTGCCCAAAGAAATAGTGGAGTAATAGTTGACCAATCAGATGACTTGGTTGGAACTACCTGTTGTATACTAATTTATATACATGCAAGGTTTTTAACTCATCTTTAACTTTAACTAGATGTAAACATGATTTTTTTTTACTACATTAAGGTGAGTTAAAACAATTGGTGTTGACCATAAAGCATACACATAAGCACCCATAAACACACACACATGCACCCATATACACACAATACAAACCAGTATTGATAGCTGGGAAGGCCGCTGAGTGGTATCCTTTGCTCTCACACTGCTTCAGTATCTTTTTGCAATTTTTCCGAATCACCTGAGGGTCACACTTAAAACTAGCATGAATGATTTCCCGACAGGCAAGCATCCCGGGTCCTGTGGTGCACATGTAGTCTGCTGGAATTCCCGCTTTCAAAACACATAACAGAAAAAAGACATGTATAAACACGTAGAGCTGGATTTTGTACGTGAAGTTGGGTGTTGATAATGTATAAACTGAGGAAGATATATATAGATATGATAGTAATGTGCACGCCCGAAAACCTCTTAGAAGTATGTGTACAGTGTTTTTCAGTCCGTGCTTACCTCGTGCTAACTCTACTTGAACAGCGGCCCCTGCTGCAGTCAGAATAGCTTTGGACACACCTGTGGAGGTTGCGTACAGACTTACTGCAGGATCCAAACTAGGTTAATATAATGTTTTAAATAATTCACAAGTCTTAGGTGCTGTGGTTCTGCATGTGTATATTTAAAATCAATGGAAACATTTAAGAGAACAATTAATCATACCTGATTGATGATTGACGTTGGAGAAGTCAGTTGTATTGATAATGGCATCAGTTCTCTCATGAATGATGTCTCCATGGACTATCTGAAGCTTGACTCCACCCAGCATGGCTGTGACCTCGTCATCACTTAACGAGACATGGCGGTAAAAGGAAGCTAAAGTCATGTAAATAAAAAAGAAAGTATAATTATAGTTCAACATTTTTTACATTTACATTAAATCAAAAAGAAACAATAATAAAAACTACAATTAAACTGACAGAGCACACTGATTTCTTTCTAGCCTCATTTAACTTCTTGTTTTGGTTTTACACCTGAATATTTATTGCATGACAGATTCTCTACCTATGTACACTACCAACCCAGCAGACAAACAAGTTAGCAAATAGTTGAGGAAGACAGTTGAACATCTGCAAGTTAAGCTAACCCTATTTCCTTCAGGGTTGGTGGTCCTTATCTGCTCGGTGTGTGACTGGGTCATGGTTTGCTAGCACTTTAGCCTTAACTTTAAAAATGATAATATGGTAGTGGTTCTGTTTGGTAGCCTCTTTGATGTTTGTCTGCCCCCTTGTGGCTGTAGAATGATTATAGCACCCTTAGAGATTGAAGAAACAAGTAATTAATGAAAGTCTTGTTCAACCTTAAATTGAAAAGAAGATATTAAAATTAACCTTGATCTGGATTAGCATCGTTCGTGAATCCTCTGAGATGCAAAGAGTCCTGTGTAGACTGGAAGGCCTGTAGCAACAAAGTGAACACCAAATAATTGTTATGTTTACTTTCTGCAGTCAGTGGTTTTGATGTAGTATTTTCAAAAAACCTGTAATCTCACTGTGAAGCTAAATAAATCAATGCTCTGGCCCAAAGAACAAAACAGACAGCTACAGGCGTTGACCTCGCCTTCAAATTCACAGTTCCCATGGAGGTCAACCATGCGTTGTTCTCTTCTTTGCCCCATTAAGGCACAGACACAGGACCTCTGGGGTTTGGCAGCAGATACTTTGAGTCCTGTGGTTTGAGAAGTGGGGCCTCTATGGATCGGACTTGTTTCAGCGCAACCCAAGGATGCCCAATCTGACTGGGATCTGGGCAATTTCACTTCACCTGTTAGTTCTTTTAAGGTTGTAGCCGATCATTGTATAATATTATAATTTACACAATAGGTTACAAAAGGCGGTCTACAAATTAAGAAATTGGACACACTCTTTAGGGATGCAGGCACTGATATTGCATTTTATTTACCTTGCTAGATTCTTTGTCACTGGGGTGGATGACGATACGGACCAGGAAAGATGTTCTGCTGGCTCGTTTCTGTTCAAATACACGGACCTCCTCCAGCAGAGCCTTGGATACCACACTGTGAGGAAAACGCAGGACGGCACCAGTCCCAAGTACAGGGAGAGCAACTGATCTAAAGCCTCTGTTTTCACAGTAAGCCAGAATTTTTCTGATGCTCTGTCTCAGGACCTGGAAGAATCAAGGACTTCCGAGGTTAATGCAGCCCCTAGTTTTTGAATGTAGGCAAAACAAAACGTTTCACAACACACGGGAACATCTCACCTGGACTGCATTTCCATCTCGGTCATTATCCCAGGGAACAAGGTTGAGGAAGAACACTCCATTAGATCGAAGTCCAGGCAAGCCCTCCACCAGGACTGTGTCACCAGGCAGTGTAGCTCCTCCTGCTTCACTGTGAAACTTTACAGCCAGCTGTGGTCCAACTATGCCAGACAAAGCGTTTCCAACACGAGTAGAAAGAGGATCATGGCCGGCCATAGGAGATACCAGGCCATCCACCTGGGAGAATACAACAGTCAAATGTCATCCAAGTTTACTCTTTAGTGATTCTGACCACCACAATGATGCAGCTTCAACATCTCAGCAAAGTTTCTCACCTGCTGGGTCTCAATGGTTCCCTGAATGATCTCTAGACGGACACCATCTCCAGGACCTCCAGCAGTGGCTCCTCTTGCTGTATTATCTTGGGCAGAAGCATCCATCTGGAAGCCCAAATCACTTGGTGTACTGTCTCTGGTATTTATCCTTTGGAGGAGCCGGTCACATGCCTCCTGCATGGCCCTCACCACCTCTCCTCTGTTATCAATCAGGATGATTCTGCTCAGACTTCGCCCTCCCTGACTACCAAACTTCTTAATAGCAGTCACAATAGCCTCTGAGCACACGTTGACAGGAACGCCAAACAAACCTGAGCTGATACAAGGCATAGCTATGGACTTGAGCTCAAATATTTCTGCTAAATCCAGAGCAGACTGGACAGTTTTTTCCAGTAAAGCCCTCTCTCTGCCACCTGATTTTCCACCTACAGGCCCAACAGCATGCAGCAGTTTCTTGCAGTTTAAGTTCCCCCCTGTGGTCACTACCACTTCACCTGTAGGTATTTTCCCAGTCTGCTTTACTAGAGCACGGCTCTCCTTCTGCACCTGAGGGCCACCTGCTTTACTCAGCGCAGCAGCAACACCTCCACCATGGTCAAGATCTTCATTGGCAGCGTTCACCAGGGCATCAGTATCCTGTTTGGTGATGTCACCCTGACACACCAGCACCTGGATGCCATCACGGAGGCTGTAGCTCGCAACTGTTGTACCTCCTTTAGCAAATGCTTCACCAGATGCCAGATTCTGTCGAGCACCATGAGGTTGGTCTTGAAACTGTATGAGACATTTCTGAGAATTAGCAACTCTCAAAATGTTCTCTTTTCCAGATGGATTTAAGAAATACCTTACTGCTCCGGGCAGGTCAATGGTGACTCTGTCCTGAACAAGGGAGTCCAGAAAAGGACCCAGCTTGTTCCTAACCTCAGTCACTTTGCTGGATGGACCTTCCAGTACCACCATGGGCCCAGAGGAAGATGTTAAAGCACGGAAGGTAACCCCTGAATGGTCAAACTTTTGCAGCTGCAACAATTCTGGTAAGGCTTGTACTAACTCTGGAAAAGGAAGATTGACTTTGCCTTCTATGCTACACTGGTCCAAAATAAACTGTGTGACAGCTTCACTCAGCTCTTCAACCTCATTCGTGTGGCCCAGTAAGGTAGCCATGTTGTCTGAGCCAAACACGACCTGAGCCCTGTATTGCCCTTGGTTCATCTCATTTGTCTTGGACTTGAGCTTTTCCTGAAGCTCAGATGGCACCGCAGAGCAGTTAGGAATATCAATCTTGACTTCCTTAAATTTTTCTTTCAGTTTTCTTTCTGTTTCATCCAGTTTATCATCAAAGAGGGTGAACAAACGTAGCTCTGTGTCTCGCAACTCTACTTCCACCTTGTCATCACCCCCTAAAAAGTCACCTAGCACCCCTGGACCTCCATAAGCTTTTCTTAGGAAGACCATAAAATGTGGACTCATGTCAGAAACTTTCCTTTCTAAAACCAGATTCTCCAGACCGGAGATCAACTCTCCAGCCTTCAAGATCTCCTCCACAGAACCTTCCAAAACTATCTGACCTGCATCTCCCTGTGTGACCTTCACCCCTGGAAAATCTCGTCCCAAACTGTGCTCAATCTCTTTCCAGAGCAGACGGAGTTTGGCTTCGCCAAGTCGACGGATCCTGGTTTTCTTCTCACTTAAACGTGACCCTCGTTTAACATGCGTATCCTCTAAATCTCTAGCCCTGGCCTTCACCTGAGAACGCTCCCCAACTACAACAGCCATGCCAAGCTCGCTGTACACCTTCACCTCGTCTGTGTTCTGAGGAGAGCTGCAGGACTGAAGCAAAGCTTTGATTTTGTGAGGGTCCAACTCATAGTGGCACAGGTAGCCATCAAAGAGTTGATCTACTTTGGCTTTCCGGTTTCGACCTTCATCTACAGAACCTGGTTGGGCTAAAGTCCTGACTAAAACCCGTCCCTCCTCTGGGTAAAGATGGGCAGAGCAGGACACCAAGGTGAGTTCTTTCACTAGTTCTTTCTCCGCCTTCGGACATTCCTTTAGATAACGAAGGAGGTAGGGATCAAGTTGTAGTTCATACTCTTCACCACCTGGTGGAGCTGTTGAGGCAGGAATGGACTGCTGTCTCTGTCAATGGAAAGATATAGATTATATCAATTTTGATTTTCAGTACATCAGAACAGTTTTAAAGAGTGGTGCAGACCCGGTGGTGAGCAGAGTCAGCTAACAGCATGTAAAGAAAGAGGAGACACTATTCAAGAAGACTTTCCACACTGACCTGTAATGAAGCTGAGTCCAGTTTTGGGCTAACTGACTGGCTTGTAGGTCCCGGGCTGCCTCTCACAGTCAGCACCAGAGGACCACCTGCAACCTCCAACACATGTTTAGATTTCTGCAGGACTCTTTGCTGAGCTGAAACAAAAACGGGGACATCTTAGGTCTCATCTTTATCAGCACTAGTTTGTTTCTTTCCCCAGGTTTTTTGCCCCTCCACCCTTCACCCTCTGTCCCTGCCTCTGTGTTCATATAAATGAAATGAAGAAAGTGAAAAAGTGTGTAAAATGTTCAATCCTGTATTCTTCCCTTATTGTGTTCCTGAAAACATATGCAACTGTATATTATGTGGTAATTAGAATTATATCTGTGTTTGTGTTTGTGTTAGTGTTAGCGTGGATCTCCTGGAGGCTTCCCGTCAGACAACCTCTCTCATATCCAATGTCAACTAAATACTAAATTTGTATGCTAGTTTTTGACACCTGAGAGTTCTGCTTTACCTGTAAATTTCACTAAAAGTGATGCAAAACTAAAAAGACATGCAAAATGTATGGAAGCCAGTTTCCTCCAGTTAAAGACATAAAATCTCTCATAATTCTGACTTTTATTGCCTAATTGCTACCTTTTATTCCATAATTTAGATTTTTAATCTGATCATTTTGATTTTTTTTGATAATTTTTACATTTTATTTGATAATTCTGACTTTTTATCTGATTATTTCGATTTTTTATCTGATTATTTCGATTTTTTATCTGATTATTTCGATTTTTTATCAGATTATTTCGATTTTTTATCTGATTATTTCGATTTTTTATCAGATTATTTCGATTTTTTATCCGATCATTGGTCCTTTTTATTTTATAATTTTTATTTTTATTTCATGATATCACCTTTTTTTCTATCTATTTTTTATTATTTATATATTTATCAAGGTTATGTCATTTAAAGTTTTTAACTGGCGGAAAGGGGAAATGTAAACAAAACAAAAGAGACATAATACAATAATTAAAAAAACTACAAAGAGTAACAAAATGACCGCATATATACGCAAAGGGACCACAAAGGGTCAGAAAATGAGCACAAGAAAACGCAAAACTAGAAATAGATTGAAAACCTCTCCAAAAATGACCAAAACAAAATCAGAGATGCAAAAGAATTACAGACAGTCTTGTCTTTAGGAGGTCTGGGGGTCTTTCACATGTGTGCTCAGGGATTTATCTTGTCATAATCCATACATGTTTTCAACCAGTGCGCAGATTTAATTTCAGCTAAAGAAACATGACAACAATTGTCATAACTGCCACACCCTGAATTTTTGTGAGTGCAGTGAATGGCTTTTTATTATGGAGTTCACAGACTGTTATCATGTCGCTTTGACATGTGCTTCTGTCACTCCAGCAGTCATGTACTGTACAGAACTACATGTTATTTAACAACCTATTATATAAATACAATGTTGCATCATCACGAAGAGTCCAAAGACTCACACAGGACTCTTTGTGACGTAATCTGATCTTTATGAAAGTGAAACTAGAATTGTATGTTTCTAAATTTAGATACAGGCCTCGATAGATTGGCTTAGTATACAAAAACACAAAAAAAACATCGACAGTGGAGTATTTTAGACGTGGGTGTGCAATAAAATGTGTCTAATTCATAAAAGAAAAAGAGAAATAATCGAATGAAATCAACCTTTTCTTTTTTTCTGTCCAGGCAAACTTTAACAAGACATTTTACCGTATATGTTTTCAAGAAATCAACAAGTCAAGGATCCAGTTCAACAGATACACATGTAAAACCAAGCGTCATACCCTCTCGATCTTTGAAAGCAATGCTGAAAACTTGATCATGTATGTGTGTCACCGAGCCGCAGTCTCCTCCTCCCGACTTTCGGCGGATGTGGAAGAAGTTTTCTATCCTTTTCTTTTGCTCTTCGTTCAAACCGGGACACTCGAAGAAAACGGGATACTGGTAAGTTTCCCCCATAGCACACAAACTTGACTCAATGATCAAATGTGCGAGCGAGGAGTCAGCTGAGCGGTGCTGGAACCGGTTGGAGCAGCAGTGCTGTGCGCTGTGCAGGCTGCAGGCTCTGGTGCACCCTCCTCCGGAATTGATGGGAGACGTCACAGAGCACCGTGACTTCCAGGAAGACCTCTTACTGTAAATTTCACATACACAACAGTCAATTTACCAACTTTTCCCACTTAACTCTGTAGGTTTCCTGTGCGAATTTAAAGAATATATCAAAAATGTGGCAGAAATTGACTGTAAAAAAATAAAAAAATAAAAAAAATAACAATAAAATTAAACAAAGAGGAATGTTTTTTTTTTTTTTTTACCTTTTATTTCTTCCTTCTTTCTTATTTTTCTGATCCATTATATGAAGTACATGTCTGATGTTTTTGTATATTTGATTGTTTTTCAATAAAGTTTTTTTTTTTTTTTTAAAAAAGAAAAAAGGAAGACTTCTTACTTCCTCAAAGCAAAATGGCAGCGAGCCAGGGCCTCTTTATCAGCGCTGAGGGTAGCCTTCATTTATGCAAATAAGCAACTGAACAGAGCAGAACAGGTTTACAAACTTTAATTTAAAAAAAAAAGAGTTATTTTTCTCATATGGTGCAGCAGGACATAGTGACGCACATAAGTTACACAAGTAACTGGCACAAGCTGAAGACCAGAATGGACTGTTGCTAGCGGTTAGCATCGCCAGCTGCTAATCAGGAGACACCGCTGACGAGGTTGGACATTGGACGTTGCCAGGTGCTGCTGCAGGACCAAGCATCGGGGACAGGACCGAGCCTCGGGACGGGTCTCTGGTCACGTCGCCGCCTCTGGGAAGAGGTCTTGGAGGAAATTGCTGGATTGCTTTTCCGTGGTTCGGGTGAGTATCCTGACCTGCGGTTTCAACGTGGATTTCTGTATGAGCTCCAACATGTGCGCCATCACTGGTACCAACTGAAACATGGGGTATGGGGTAAAACGAAGGAAAAAGATATGAGCCACAAGGTTTAGTCATTAAAACTGTTTATTATTGCTAAATCCTTGTTTGAAGGTGTTTTTCACGCTGATGATGTTTATATTGAATAAGAGTTATAGTTACGGTTAAAGTAAAGTAAATGCTCAATAACTGTATAGTTGCAATTAATAAACTAACCAGGCCTCCCTGCAATTTAGCCAGAGTCATTTTCAATGTGTGTTAATTGTTGTAAAACATCCCAAATTATACATTTTAGTAGCTCTCACCAAAAGACGAATCATAAATCATAATTGAGTGAGAGGGCTACAGTTATTCACTTCAAGCAAAAAGTCGGAATGTCGAGAATAAACTTGACATTTCGAGATTAAAGTCGAACTTTTGAGGCGACATCACACAGTGCATACGACTGCCTCATCAAAATGCCTTGTGTAGATGAAGTGGTGAAACTGTACTTCAGAATCGGCTTTAGTAACAAAGAAATGATTTCTGTTTAAGCTCTTAAACACAGTGAAGTTGTCAGTATTAGGATTTTGACGGGATTGCTGCACTACACACATCATCACACCATCAACATCAACAATCCTGGTACTTTTTTCACCACTGCAGTTTCTCGACTTGCATTTAAAGGGGCACCATGTAGTTTTGGAGAAGAAAGTGTATTTTTCTTTAACTTCAATGCAGGACTTTTACCTGTTATGCAATATTTTTATAAGTTGTATTGGTACTTTTACTTAGATAAAGTATCTGAGTACTGTCTCCTCCACTGTTCTTCATGCAGCCTGCAGGGGGAGACACATAACTGTCAGGAAGTGAAGCCAGGTCTCTGCAGTCGTGGGTCACATGGACAAAACAACAGTTTCAGTGTGAAAAAAGAGGAGCTCTCCACAGTTTAACACTTTATTTAGAATAAATGAAGCAAATTAAATGTTTACACAAAAATGAGATTGTAACAGAAATATGATTTTCCATATTATTACCATCACCAGATCTTAACTGAACTTTTAGCAATTAAAGATAACATATTCAACAGTGATTATACCACACAGATGGAAGTAAAAACATAACTATGATATACTTTACTAATGATTAATATGATATAATGATGCTAAAAGAGCCACACACAAAAGAGAAAAATCAACTTCAAGGAAAAACAAATGATCACTGCTTGTTGTTGGCTGTCATGTTCGGCATCCAGCAGTCAAGAGAGTCATTCACATGTTCCTGATTTTAGAAACAGCAAAGCATTTTTGTATCATAACTTCAGATTTTCACACTAGATAATAAACATCTTCAGCAATCCTGCAGCACTTTGTAACTGACTTCGTCTCAAGCTGAATAACCCCAGAGAACACACACAACGTAAGCTTGTTTAAGAGAAATACACCACCAGAAAACAGAGAGGCTTCACAACTTAGAGCAGATGAAATTAAACTCCCTCATATCATCCTCTTTGGACCACTTGTGTTTCCCTCCTGTGTCCATGGCTCCAGACATGTTGCAGTCGTCCATCTTTACACCTGAGGCCCAGTTCTTATAGTCGACTCTCTCGTCAGTGACCCAGAACCAGGCTTCCAGGATGCAGGTGAAGCGCAGTCCCAGCCAGACGTGGGAACTGGAGGCGTTCTTGGCTCTCTCCTGGACCCATCTCTGCTGCTTAGCGTCAGTAATGGAGATCAGGTCGTTGTAGTTCTCTCTGCAGTGATTTATGGCCTCCTCCCAGGTCTTGTTCTCTTTGATCAGGATCACATGGTCTGTCAGGGAAATTAAAACGCACACAAACACACAAATATGAATTCAGACAGATCCTCGGACTGTCTCTGGTGATATTCCTGTTGACCAAACTGGAAAACTCACCTTTGTAGCAGAAGAAGGGTTTTGTTGAGTTACAGTTGTCAGTCTTCCATGAGCCGTCTTTATCCAGCGCAGCACATGTTTTGTTGCCTTGCTGATCGTCACGAAAGATTTGGTTCCAGGGTCTGAAAAAGGAGCTATTCCCATCAGTCCACCTCCAGGTGTCTTTGAACAGGCCGATCCAATAACTATTGCCCTGAGGCTCACTGGTTAGTTGTAGCTCTTCCAACTGTTTTGTTCCACTGATCAGGTCTGTGTGATTATCTCTGCAGTACTTTCGGGCCTGTAGCCAGGTCTTCCCTTCTTCAATCACATAGAATTTGTGAGATGAGTTCTTTGCTGTGGAGTAAACAGAGGAACATGTTCACAGGTAATACTCTGCTTAGTTAAGAGAACAGATTGAATTTTCTTGGTTTCAGTGTAATTCAGAGAGATTCTTGAAGCAAATAAAAATATGTTAGAGTAAGGTACTGTATACATATAAAGGTGAATCATTTAAAAGAATAGTTTGACATTTTGGGAAAAAACACTTCATTCACTCTCATTTCTGTACAGTAAATCTAAAGCCACTAACAACTTCTCAAACTCATGAACACATTGTGTAATCTTTACTGACGTTGAAAATTGAAGGTTAAGCTTTAATACTTGTGACTTGGGAATCATTTCTGACCCTGACGACCCAGATAGTCACTTAGTTTTTAATGTTTTTTAATCTAAAAAGATACATCAACATATAGTGTTGTTACACAGGATGAAATCAGAATGTACAAAACTGGGTTATAGCAACATATTCTTACCATCGTAGCAGATAAATGGATAATCCAACGTACAAGGAAAGTCCTGCCATTTTTTTGAGGCAGTCTTCATCCCCACACAGTACTCATTACTGTCACCATTATTTGGTTCTCCAGAACTCCAATTTGCCTGATTTTCAGTGTACTCCATCTTTGCCTGAGACCAGCGCCACTTCAATTCAGTTGTGTTTCTTCCTGGTTCGTTGTACAGTCCAATCCAGGCTTCTTTGTCTTGTTTCTTTGTAGATTGACGGAGTTTGTTGATGTCTGTCTTTTCATACACTGTGGCCAGGTCTGTATAATTCTCTCTACAGTACTTCTGGGCTTCATACCAGCTCTTGTTCTCCTTAATGAAGTGGTATTTATAGAGTTGACATGTGAAGAGGGAACACTGACCTAAAACCAGAGAAAACACTGCAGTGATGGAGCAGAAGAGCAGCAAAATCACGAGTAGTCAGGACACCTGCTACTTACAGATGAGAGTCTGTGCTCAGACACTTGGATGTTTCACCTTTTTATGTGATAGTAACAGAGAACAGTGAAGCTGCTTTATGAATCCAGGTGAAGCTGTAGTGGTTTGTGCACTTGAGATCACAGACAGTCTTGGAAAGGACATTCAGACGTTCTTTTAGAGTATTCAGATTACATAATCACACTTGTATCGGTGCTGCACTGTTAATCATCTTTGTCTAACTTTAAAAACCGTTCTCTGCAGTGTCGCTTCTTATGAATGGAACCTGTCTGAGTCTTGTGTTTTGCTCAACTTTCAAAGGTTTACAGAGTAAAATATGAAGAGAGAGTGAAATAAGAGCCTGAAATAGCTTGTCAGTGAGAATAAACACTTAAACTGCAGTTCCAGCTCTTCAGTTGTGTTTGTGAGTGTGTCGTGCAGTAGAAGTACTGCAGTAGTACTGCAGTAGAGCTGGTACACTGATGCACTTACCCATCAGAATGAGCAGAAACAGACTCCACGGCATCTTTGCTCTGCGAGATGAAACTGATATGTGAGTGTGCAGTGAATAAAACACAAAGATTTTAGCAGCCGCTCTGAATGTGAGTAAACACACATCACTTACTGTCTGCTCAGGCTGAACAAACTGTAGAGCTGCTCTCACTCAAGGTTTGTGCTGCAGTCTAATAAGACACAGGAACACGAAGGTAAATATGCAAATCATAATCAAAGCAGACACAACAGTGGTTCAATGCACCGGGCATGGACAAAATAACAGAAACACCTGTACAGTAAAGTGTAACCCTGCTGGAAATACTTCATTTGGAAGCTTTGTTTGATCTTTGTTTTATTCTCGTGTAAGCAAAAGGAAAGAAAAACAGCCAGATTTTTCTGACTCTTCCTGTTGACACTCAACAGTTGACACTCTTCAACACCATCCAGTGTTACCGTTTGTCACCACCAGAGTGCAGTGCTGCACCTTGTCTTGTACTCTACAGGTGGATCACCCACACAACCCTGCAATGTGTAAATACGATTCTGTATTGTCTAAAAAAAAATCCAGACTAACACATTAAACAGTGAACACACAGTAAAGAAAAAGAAGAATGCTTTTCTTACAAATACATTTTACTCATGAGAGACACTACGGGTGAATTAGTATGAAACTATGATGTGTAATTATGCAGATGGTCCAATTAAATGTGTGCAAATTTGCATAAATTAAATGATCATAAATCTGAACTTTGGATATACATTCACAAGCCTTTGTCATTTCATTGACATGTCAGAGTCAAAGAGTTTTATAGAGTGATTTTTGGATATCTCTTATAATCACTCCATAACAATAAAATACATAAAATAATATATAAATCAGGCTGCTAATGAAATCAGAACAAACCTGTAAAAATGTAAAGACCTTCATAAGATAGGAATAAAACTTGACAGTTTGGTGTATGTACAGTAAGTGCGACTGAAGAGATTTCTGGCTCAGATTATGAGGAAAAAAACTCATTTTCAGAAAACAGCCTTTAAAGACATGTATTGTAAAATTCCATACAAAGTGAACAGGATAAACATTTTAACCTACAAATCACCACACTGTAAAGTCTGACAAAGTGACTTTACTTCAAAAAATCAAGATAACAGATTACCTCAAAATAAAGTAAAGTAGACGAATGATGTTAAGTTGTTAAAACTTTTTAGCTCGTACAACTTAAATGGATTAGTCTACTTTACTTGGTAATATTGAGTTAATTAGTTTCCTCAATCTTTGTAAGTTATGTCAACTTGATTTTTATTACATTTTCTTCTGCTTTAGCTCTGATTTTGGTCTTCTCCTACGCACCTGTCGATCCACAGCTGTGCAAAAGTTTTTGCTCTGCACTGCAAATTTTTAAAAACATAAAGAAACAGACTACCTCAGAATTACCATTTCTGAACTGTAACACCAGAAAAAAACCTAAGATTTTACAGTGTAGAAGACCCAGCGTCGACAAAGTCAACAACAACAACCCCAGCCTTTCAACAGTATTTTTTATTTTTCTTCAAAATAACCTGAGCAATAACCAAAACGTTATTATTTTGTTCTGACTGCAGGTGAAGTGGAGAGTGTGCAGAGTTTTGTGCTCCGATTAAGTCGACCATTGGTCTTCTCCTACACTTTACTTTAAAAGAAAATCGAGATAACTGATTACCTCAAAATTACCAAGTAAAGTAGACTAATAATAATTTCAAGTTGTAAAAACCTTTTAGCTCATCCAACATAAATTTTTACTTGGTTATTCTGAGGTAAAAGTGTTCCTGACTTTTTTAAAGTAGAGTCAACTTTTAAAATTTACAGTGTGAGTCCAAAAAGATTTTAAAAATGCAAACATGCTCATTCGGTATAAACTGAAAACACTCATTTCCTTATATGAATTACATTTCATACACTCTAACATCATATCTCAAATAATACAGCAGAGTTTTAACTTACCTCTTTTACGTCTCTGCTGCTCTCTTCAGCTTCACTCTGCTCTGGCGTCTTTCCCCTCTGTGCTGACTGAGACTGCTCACAGCACTATATTAAACCTTTTCACACGCCCTGGTTTCCATACTGACATCAATATTTGAATATTAAAATATGGAAGTTTCAGATCTCTATCGTTACCAGAGTAAAATGTCCGATGTCAACATAAATAGTCCACGTCTTCTGGTAAAGTTTAAATTGTATTTAATGATAAAGAAAACAAACATATTACAGTAAGCAGACAAAATGTACATTGCACAAAATGCAGCCTGTACAAATAAAGAACATTAATGAAGTTTAGTCACACGTGGGAAAAATATTGGATTTGCTTTACATATACTAATGTTTGAGCCCTGATGATACAGATGGAAATAAACGGACTCTTATTCAAAAGTAATCCTACCCACTGAGTTATTATTAATGCCAGCAATTATTTCAAGGGCAATTTGAAGAGTTGAATAAGTTAACAATGTAAAAATCATGAAAATATGAAACAGTGTTGTGTAAAAACAAACATTATATCGAGTTCATGTCCATTTAAGTTTAATCCAAATGACTTTAACTATTCCTCAGTAACATCCAAAGAAAAATCCTGATACACACAAACAAAATTCCCGAAGGTCAAAGGTACTCAGGCATCCATACTTAAGTACCTGAGGCTCCCTCCATCTCTTACTCAATCCCTACTACTCTTACAATAGACACTCACTAGTTTACTTCATAGTTTACTTCAGATTGATACTTGGTACATCATTATTTTACATCATCACAGACAGGTGTTGCGTGGCATGACTTTTCATTTGCGTGCATCTACAAAATCCGTTGGCAGAAAGCAGAGCACATGTTATGTGTGCTACCTTTCACTGATTTGTTGTGCTATTGAGATAAAAGGCATAAATTTCATACTTTTAACGAGGAGATTCAAATAAAATGGCAGTCATTTTTTTAATAAGCATCTCAAGCTTTGTAAATTGAGCGAATCTTACAAAAATACACTACTAAAGCTTGTTTCTAAAAGAATTAATAAAAAGAGGACCAAGAGACCCTTGTGGGATGCCAGTACAAACTTTGAATTTACAATACGTAACTTCTTTCAGTAGGGGGCTCTGTATCAAAACAGGACCGGGCGGAGCTGGGTGCAAGAGCTGCTGCTCAGCTGCTTGAAGCCGGCTTGAGAGTCTGGATTAGAGCAGGACCCTCTGGAGAGTGAACACCCGGAGTAACTCGGATTCTGCTCTGATCCGGAAACCTTACCGACGGGAGGAGAGCTCAGAGATTACTTTAAAACATTTGGGATTATAAAGTGGATTTATCTTCACTCCTGTCTATCAGCCTGACTGCTGCAGTTATCCTGCAGAGCTGATCCATTTTCAGATGTTTATGTTCTGTAATGTTGCCTGGAGCTGGAGGGGAAATGTACTTTACTTCATGAATGAGAGCTGGCTGTTTGGAGCAGATGAACACTCTATAAATAACTCTGGCTCAAATGTTCTCAGACGAGGTAATTAAAGCTTTAATCATTTTGAGTTTAGTCTCGTTCGCTGACTTCCCTATGCCAGAAGTAGCAGCTGCCACTTAATGAAATGCCGTTACCTTGAGTAAACTTGTGGATTTCTCTGGGTTTGAACATTGTTGTACACAATGCATTATCTCTCAAAAGACTGAAATTACCTGTTATAGTGATGTTTTACTTCTTTCCTTCAATAATGGCTATTTTAACACAAATTTTCTTTCACTGATTGGGTTTATGTGGCATTTTTCTCTTAGTTCCCAGGGTACTGTTTTCATTTACTGTCCCTGTATCCATCCCTGTAAGTCAACATTCACTGGCAGTAGTAAGTGAGGACGTTCTGCTGGTTTCCTCGTATCAGCACAGCAGGGCAGCGGAGGCCACAGGTCAGCGTGTCGAGCCAGGCCATGTACAGAGCACTGGGGCAGTCACTGTGTGGCACAGGAAGGCTCCTGGAAAATCCATCACATTTACATGAACATAGCAAAACGGTATACGACGAACAAACGCTGCTTATCCAAAAATGATACTAACAAAGTAGTGCCTCTGGAGTTTGCAGCCAACCTGAAAAAAACTTATCTCTCACATCTCTTCCTGTTATATCAATACGGCTGTTTTGGAAATAGCCATGGTCTGGTGGCGCCTTGCAAATAATTTGCATCCCAGTGGAAATCAGACAACAATTAGCTTTTCATCTCTGCCAGAGAGGCCTGTAAACATGTTTTCACCTACAACCCTGATCCCCAAGACAGTAAGTGGTGAACCACGCCCGATCCTTGCTTGTAAACCACTGAGCCTTTCAACAACATACCCAAAATTCATATACAAAAATCAATGTTTAGTACGTAAAACTTTAAATATATTGTAAATAAATCTTAATCAATCACATTCTGAATTATACACATCGTTTTTTTTCAAGTACTGATTATGGAAGTAGCTAAGGAGTGAGACATCCCGCTTCATCCTCATCTCTGTTGAGAGTTGTACATGCACAGTGCCGTATTTATGTATATAAAAAGGCATTATTTCCCTTTTTTTGCTGAAATCTTCACTCTAGCTGCTAAGCTAAATGCTTGAGCGTGCACTCGTTCTGAAGTGCACAAGCTGAAGTCCTTTCAAATCCATTTGAGATCTCGGGGCTTCCAAAGACTTGTATTATGCCTGACAAGCTAAATGGAGCCATTTAATGTGTTTTTGGTTGTTTTCTTTTTTTTGTTTTTTACATTTTAAAACAACTCTTCACCTGCTTCAGTTCACTGTTTTACTGTGAATCTCCAGAAATGTTTTGTGGACTACGAAACTTCACCTAACTATCCATCGGCGTTGGGGTAAGTATGGTAATGACTGACATTTCATTTTTGGGTGAACTTACCCTTTAAAGTTGCAGCATGTAAGAAGTGGTCACCTTTCAGATTCATATCCAAAACAAATAGGGGGCAACATATGACGTGAGTAACCGCTAACTGTAGCTGCCCTTAGCGAGTTAGCTCAGTTAGCTGTGCAGCTAGCAGTTTGGACTGGGAGCTCTGGGAGTGTTGGTGTTTTCACCGCTGGAACAGGAGCTTTGGACCACGATGAGCTGTGGCTAGCTGGTTAGCATGCTAATCTTCTGTTTATTCACATTCTGATAATTATTTTAGTTAACTTTTGACTGTACCTTTCAACACTTAACTTTTAGAGACATCCTACCGAAGTCAAAAGTGCAGGACGTCAACTATTCCACGTTCATTAAATTAGCTCTATTTGCTATGAATCTAATGAGCCTTTATATATCATGTTCGTTAAACTGTTATATCCTGACCTGAACAAATGATGTAAACGTGGTACTCACACAAGCACAAGAGCAGCGTGTTGTGAATTCCTCCTGATGATTTCATTCAGCCTCACTTTTCTCTCAGACTGTAGAGGGGGAAACAACAAATAAACTGATGGGCCTCAAATAAACATCGAGGTTATTCTCTGTGGAAGACATCTAATGGGACAGAATGTCATTGCACATGTGTGACAAACCTTAGGTTTGAAGGCCTCAAACTCTTTGTCTGATATTTTCCACGGGGTGCTTTGTCTCAGCTCCTGAAGTGAGACACCGTCCTGTTCATCATACAGCCTGAAGGGGGCGACACTGTCAACAAACCTGCTCAGGCTGAGAAGCAATAAAAACAAAGGGACAAAAGTCAGCGAGCCTTGAAGGACTGAAAAAAAAAAATCTATTGAAATTACAAAAAACTTGAGAAAGTTTAACAAAGTGTCTGTTGATCCTTTATAATGGACACGTTTTTGTGAAATAGGATCCACACAGCACAGACACAGGCAGGACTTTTGCATGAAAGCAACAAAAACAAACATGGAGGAGAGTTAATGTGACAGAACCATGACAAAATGAGGAGCTCATACCTAAAATGAGGTTTTTTTCTGTTACGTGAAGCTAGATATCAGAGGAAAATTGCCGCCGTGGGAATATTGATGGACAAAATCAAATGCCATTTTAAATGTTCTTCAACACCTAAAGCTTGTGTTTGTGCAAGGTGCTGGAAATGGCAACCTGTCATAATAGACTGATGCCTTCCTGTATCAGGAGCTGTTCAGTTGTAAGCACATAGTGTGAACTCTGCGGACATACTTCTTGTCATGTGGGCGCCTCTCGCTGTCCGTCATGACTGTAACATCATTAAAATCCAAACGAAACCTCTTCAGCAGAGCGATCATCCTACAAGAAACAACGAAATCTGAGCAAATCAGTTTCCATGAACCATCATGCACCAGATTGTGCTGCAACAGAAAAGTGTCCATGAACTGAAATTTTACGTATGGTGCAAAATAGTACAACATACAATCCAACAACCTGAAAAGTACATAGGATTCAATATAAACTACCTGGTTTAAAAAACAGACCCAACTGGGAAAAAGGAGATCATTATGGTCCAAATTAAGTATTAAGGACTCCTTACCTTTGCCCAAAATGAAATTACTTTGCTGTAGAGAGACGCACTATGAACAAATTTTGTCAATTAGGAAAAGAAAAGGTATATGACCAAGAACTTTTTATGATGTTCTCGGTGTGCTCTATCTTGTGCTCACAGGAAATGTGAGAAAAGTTAACTTATTATTTTTCCTGAGTACGTTATATTTACTACAATTACTTAAAGAAACAGAGCAAACCTACTCGTTGCGTCCTTCCTCCATGTTTTGTTCGTCACCCACGATGAAGACCCTGACCTTACTGCGGTGCCAGTGTTTCCTCCTGGTGAGCAGGTATGGCACCAGCAGAGTCAGACCTTAGAAGAGAAGAAGAAGAGGAACACTGCAGCTATGAAAGAGAGAAAATAAGAAGGGCACCAGCTCACACAGAGAGAACACTGGCAGGGCACCCGAGAGGGCACTTCATCACGTGTTCGGTGATTGTTTCGTCAGATTCAACCCCTCTTTTTGCTCACCTCCATCATCAGCTATCCAGTAGACATCGATGGTCTTCTTCCCCTGGTCATTCTGAAACACTGTTTTGATCTGATCACTGTCGCCTTTATCAGATAAGTCGTCAGCTGTAACAGAAGAAGAGCGAAGAGTCAGTAATGTTTTAATATCTATTATTAATTATTGACTACAGTAATTAGAATAATGTTTGAATGATATTTGATAATGGTGATAAAAGAGTGCACAGAAGCTAAAATGGATTTTTTTACAATGCAGATTGTATAAAATTTAACAGCACTACTAATTCACCAGGAGTGAATGCAAGTCGATACAAGGTCCTCAAAATATTGCACTTTGTATGTGTGCACACAGCAAGTGCTGACCTGATTCCCTCTCAGGAGATTGCTGGTCATCGTTTTCAACAGTCTCGTCATGCTCAAAGCCCTGGTTCACTGCAGGACAGACATCACATCCTTCAGCAGTGTTTTGCTTCAAGTTTAATTTTACATAAATATGGGATGTTATAGGTAGGTACACAGAGAAAATTCAAACAACATCTGGATTTCTCACCTTCAAAATGAAACTGGTCAGAGATGTCCAGCCCGTCCATCATCCTCAAGATACACAAACAAAAGTTGGAGTCGAAGGTGTCACTAGAGAAAAGAAGAGCAAGAGAAGAAGAGTAAGTTATGCATATTTTGTTAAGGAAGCATTAGCGTTATACACTCAGTTGCCAGTTTATTAGGTACACCTACCTAAAAAAAAATAGAATACAAAAGTGAATCAGCATAAAATAGTTAGCCAGTTAGCAAAGCAACGCTTAATTTTTAAAGTTTGCATTATTTCCTCACACTACAGAGAGCTGTGTAATACTTCAATGCTGGTAAAACTGAAAAAGCCTACAATTCTCTCTAACTACACTTACTATATGGTGTTGATATAATCTTCAATACTCTCGGGCGAACTGTCCCTCCAGTTTGCCTTAAAGCCCAGGACCAGGGTATTGGGCTTCAGCTTGCCAAGTCCAGAAGCCTCGAAAAAAAAGTGCCACATAGGAACAAAATCGTTAAGTCTTAGGTTAAAGGTGCAATATGTAAGACTTTTAATTGAAAACATTTAAAAAATATCAAGTATCCGTATGTAAATAACAGTTCTGACGTTATGACATCTATTTATTGTGTTGCAAAGATATATACTAACGTTAGCATGCTAACCAGCTAGCCTCGACCCATCCCGGACCAAAGCGCCTGTGCTAGCAGTGTAAACAACAACACTCCCGAGCTGTCCAAGTCCAGACTGCCAGCTCCACATCTAACTGAGCTAACTAGCGAACGGCAGCCACAGTTAGCGGCAGTTAGCGGTTATTCTGGTGATATGCTACCCCCTATTTATTTCTAATTCGACAGGTGGTCCATTCTTACATAAAGCACCTTTAATAAAATACAAATAAAGCACATTGTAAGTAAAAACAGAGAAGTGATACAAAAGGGGTGAAAAATTATCTGTGTGCATTAAAGCAAACTACAGTATTTACAATCAGCCAAAATTGCAAGGGTGAGATTGCATAACTTGTGTTAAAACCAGATAAATTCCCTTTAAATGAGCTTTGTACAACTGAAGCTTGAGATTAAAAACTGTTCAAATATGAGTTGTTTTACCTGTAGCAGGTGTCGGGCTCCAAGTCTGAGGCTGTCAGCAGTGAAAGGTGTATAAAAGGAGCGCACCTTTCTCTGGTTCAGCCACTTCAACAACCAATCCGTGGCATCCTGAGGCCGACTCTGCCTGTCCTCCGCCTATAGAGGAGTCATTCATTAACATCATTACATAACAAGGAGATTTATAAAAGAGTGTTAAGAATTATGATAGTTTCTTTAACACAACAATATAAATCCTCTCTCTTTAAGAGAATTATTGAGACTGATTGACTGACCATGATTATGTCTCCACAGATCATGAGGCTTATGTGTTTGGTGAAGGAGCCGACAAAATCCACCAGGGCTGGTCGCTGGTTTGGTGGCCCGGTTAGGACGAGACACTGCGGTCTGAAAGAGAGTTACTGCATAAATCAAAACTATCACCATTGATAATCCCTTAGCACTACTGAATGAGAAGAATAATATTAAATTGTAGTTGAAGGTGTAAATTGTGAAATGTGGCCAGAATTCGAAGGTAGCTAAAAAAATATTAGTGTGTTCTCGCACGTGTGATAGAGGGATTATTGATGCATAATATATCAGATTTTTGGTCACTCACCTGAAATTCTTGACATGATCCTCAACACCAGACAGAGCGACGGAGTATGACAGAGCCATGTTGTATGTACCTGCCTGGACTGATGAGCCCCAGTTTACCTCTGTGGATGTCAAGACACACACAAGTGAGGAAACTATGAAAGAACTAAGACAGGTAGAAAAATCACACAGTTCTGTCTTATTCTACTCTTTAATTCAGGCCATGTTACATCATTTGTCTTGGACCTACTTGGCTTGTTGTAGTTGACGTGTCCAAACAGGAAGAAGATGATACAGAAAGTGGTGAGAGCGGCCCACCAGGTAAACAGGAACATGAGCACCACAGAGATCACTGCTCCAAATAAAGCTGTCCATTTACTGTAGTAGTGAAATGACGGCCTCCAACCTAAAGGGGAGCAACAGTGAGAAATACAAGGCTTTCTGGTGGCATAACCGCAAAACTCACAATATGGCAGCTTGGCAAAAGGCCATCTTCCAGTAGTAGTGTTGGCTGTAGTGTAGTGTGTAAGCGGGTAACTCACCAGGGGAGTTGGTAATTGAAGCATGAAAGCAGCTGAAGTTGATGAGACTGTAGGAACACAGGAAGAAGTTGGAGATCAAGGCTGCGATGGTGTTCAGCTCAGCTGTAACAACGCAGGAGAGAGAAATCAAAAACACATCACAAAACCAGAGCAAACAAACTGAAGGAAACTGAAATGAAAACTGCTTGAACTGTTTTGTCTTTACATACAAATGAAATCATTCAAACAAGAAAACACAGTTGTTTGTAAAGAGAGATTAGTATAATTAAGCAAATATGTGAATCAATAATCCACGTATGAGATCACACCCACCAATGAGAATGAAGGCAACAGCAATGACGTAGCAGAGTAAATAGGCCCGCAGTGGCTCATCATTTTTCCCATACCCCTTTGCAAAGAATCCAATGTATGGGTATAAATTGTCTCTGCAAAGACACTGGCAGATAAGGCAGAAAATGTAAACTTATAAAACAAAAAATGTGCATCATGTTAGACTTTACTACATTTATACATCATGTTTTTCATCATGATACTCAGGAGGACTATCATGCATTCACAATGTTTAAAAACATTACCAAAAATTAACCATTCTTTTTACAAAAGAATGGTATATTTTTGTTAAAATAAAAGAATGATTTAGATAGATGTGACAAGAATCTTATCATCAGGGTGTGGCTGTGGTTCTCACCTGAAAGACTTTAGGGGCAGAGATGAGAAAGCCGAGGGCAGATGACAAGCTGGCTGCAAAGACGCCTGCAGTGATGAGGTAGTAGAAGCCTGAAATTTGGCCCAGGACCTGGTTGGAGTAGTCATCATTAATATATCTGTGTTCAGGTATATGAACACCGATTATACATATCAACATTTAAGGAACAATGAAAGACCTGGTACCTTTGAATTGTTGGCCAGACCGTATTTACAAGTCTGCGACTGGATGCACTCGGTGAAGTTCCAGCCAAGGTGACATCCCAAACCCACACAACCTTCTGTGATGTTTCCAGTCAGAATGTCAGTTATATTACCAGAGGCGTCCCGCAGCACACATGACGCTGGAGGAGAATAAAGATGAAAACATTACACTGTGCCCCATCTACAGATGCTGTGTCTGTGCAACAGCAGCCCAGGGTTTGAAGCTGATCTGTGGCCATTTCTCATCCTGCATCCTACCATCTCTCCGTCTTTCCTATCTAATAAAGCCACAAAAAAGTGGCTGTACAAGAAGCAAATATGTGCATGTTCATGTGCAAGTCATTCACTACTTGTTTATAAAATGAATGACAATTAAACTTCCTGTGTGATATCATGAACTGTTGATGTCACAAAGACAGTCACACCTCCCTTTTCTACCATTTCGAGCCCATCAACCTCTCCCACTCATCAAGTACGCTGATGACACTGCCCTTATCATGAGTCATAAATCCTCAGCCCCCATGCCTCCCGTCTGTCCTCCTGAAGTACTCAGCACCACAAATAATCCCTGCCAGTTCTAATAATTAAACCAATCAAATAAAAGCAAATAAATTCTAAACACAAGCTTGTTAAATGCTTACCAACAGTTACAGAAATAACGAGATAGCTGAATGTTGTCCAGAAAATGGCCATAAGGGTCCCTTTGGGAATAGCAGTAGCAGGGTCCTGCAACAGGAAATAATACACAAGTCATCATTCTTGTTGTCCTTTTAGGCAGCTGTGATATAAGAACTTTTTCTCCTCATACTTTAAGGTCTCCAGAGATGTTGGCTCCAGAAAGGATGCCGATGGCAGAGGGGAAGAAAATGGCAAACATCTGAAAAAAGTTGCCTTCTGGTCCTCTCCAGTCTGGTTTCAGGTTTGATACTAAGATCTCACCTGGTGACAGGGAACAAGTAGCAGTCAACTGTCCACTAAAGAATGTATTTTGTATTTTTTAAAACTGATAATAACATTAGTGACAATGACAATTAGTTAAACCATTGGCTTTAGAAAATAGTTTTCTGGTGACAAAGACAAAATAATTGGAAATGTGTAAACTTTTCTTTGCTCATGGCCTTGATTAAGTAAAACAGATGTCTGAATTTTCTAAATAATGTTGCTTTAAAATAATAATGATAATAATAATAATAATAATAATAATAATAATAATGATTTCTACATGAATTATTTACACAGCTGCTGAATTTAAAGGCGGTAGCTTATTCTGAGGAGCGTGAACTCACTTCTGTATCCAAAGATGCCTTGGGCCTGTTTTTCTACACTGGGAGGGATGATTGTTCCTGCCAAGTAGTTGGAAAAGGAGACCAGGAGAATGATAAAGAACAAAATCTGTGTCTGAGAGATGGAGACAAATAAGAGAGAAGAAAAAAACGAAACAAAGTAAGATATAAAGTACAAGTTAGTGAGCGGTAAGTAGATTTTTAGGCCAACTCCAAAAAATAAATTGATAATGTGGCAGGATGTGCCCACCTTGGACTCCCACTCCATTCCAGCCAATGAAATGAGCAGAAGAATAGTCACTGTGACCACGCCCACGATACGGACATCGTTGACTGCGTCGACCATGACAACGCCAAACTCCTACATTAGCACGGAATTATTCACACATATATAACAAACCAAATGCAAAAAATGTGTGTATACAATCTAAGTTCTGGGTAGACATTGGTTATGTAAAACAATATATCATATATATGTTTTTAGAGCGTTGAAGCCAAATAAACACCTGCAATAGATCACGGACCACCTCTGCAAAGCCAACGGTGTTGAGGGCGCATGCCAGAGCGTTGGCGAAGGAAAAGACCATCCCAATCGGTCCACCAATTTCAGGACCCAGGGAGCGGGAGATCAGGAAATATGCCCCACCTGGGATTGATGGTCAACCACAAAAAAGTGACACAGAGACAAGGTTGTCACCACAGAACACTGTAGATGGAGGAATAACTGAATAATTATCTTATTATATATTTGCATTTTTTTATTTCCTTTGTCCTTCTGAGTGCAACACCAATGTCGTAAATACAAACCCAGGTCTGTAACAATTTGTCAGACGTAATGTAGGTGCTAACTACAAACAAAACTCATAACGTCATAACAGTGTTATGTATATTGTATGTAACGCTGTGCTCCTACCCTCTCAGTGAAGTTACATAGTGCAGAAATAAGTGATAGGGGGCGGAGTGGCTGAGACAGAGACACCATTCACCCTATTACAAGACACTGTACTATCAAAAATGATTCTGAAGCTGTTATTTTAAAGTTAAAAGTTGCATAATATTGCTTTAAAGTTACATTTATAACGTATAAGGTAAGTCTAAATAAAATGTTAACACAGGAAATATTTTTCATTGGTAGATAATGATTGAGAGACACAGGAAGTGACTGACCTGACGTCACCCTCCCGTTGGTGGCTATGGCAGAGATGGAGAGTGCAGTTACTGAGGTCACCGTCACCGACATCAGGATAATAAGCCAGGTCAACACTGAGATGAGACAAATAAAGGTAGTCACCAGAACTATGATACCAATAGTCACATCACTGTTCATTGTACCCTGGAACAGGTGTCACCTGTTTAACTTTCTGTAGTTTAAGACATCCTTGGGTTACAACCACCTTATGTCTATGTGAATGTCATCACATAAATGGAAAATGTTCTATGCCTTTCACCTCCAGGATTATTTTTTTTCCAATGTTCCCCAAAGTCTTCAGGTTTTAAAGTCATGTAAGAGGGCAAAAGTGAGGCTTTGGCATGTTACACCCACAAGGAGCCACACAGAAGAATAAGAATGGTCTACTGGATGGATGAATGAGCGACGTGATAACTTACAAACCCCTGCTTGAGAAGTGATCAACGACAGGCGGAGGAAGAGGATGACTCCCCAAATATTCAGCATGCAGCGAACCTGTGTTGACAAAAGTTCAGTAAAAACCCGCTTAGTGAGTGTTTTTTTTTACTGTGATTTTTAAAACAATCTAATGAGGGTAATATGAAGATTTTTTTCCATGTTGTACACTCAAATACAAAAAAAGCCTTCCTCACCATGACTCCAGTCACCCAGCCAAATCTAACCGGAGCTTTCTCCTCATGAGCTTGTGGCTCTTCATTCCCAGTGTCTGTCACTGGCAGGCTGCAACCTCCAGAGTCTGTGGTGGTGTTTTCCACCTCCACCTCCTGAGAAAAACACATTTTATACACAGAAGAGGTAGACAAATTATAGATGATGTAAGATATAGGTACAGACTACATTAAAAACATGAGGTTTATACACAGTGTGATTTGCTAAGATCGATGATGCAAGTTTCTTTGAACTGTGAACTCACGTCAGATGCCCTGCGGAGAGCTTCGAGAGACGGTCGGCTCCTCGTCCGTTCGTGTGGCAGTGTGCTGGCGTAATGCTCCAGCTGTGGCACCAGGTCTAAAGTGCTGTAGAAGGAAGATCGCCGCACCTCCATCCTTGAGCCCTGGCACTCAGATACACTGTTCAGTAGGAGTTCAACAGCAAATATGAAGATAATCTGTAATTGTCATGGGCTGCAGTTCATTTCACTAGATGTCGCTAGAGTACAGTGCAATTAACCTGATCTTATTCCTGGAAATGTATGTAAAATTATCCTAAATGCCTTTCCCAGTCAAGGCCAAAGTAAATTTAAAGCTGGTGTTGAACCATTTAGAGTATAGGCATGGTTTTGAACACACTGAATTATATTTTTTTTTTCAGCAATCGCAGTTTTTTATGTAATAATGGGATACTGTGTTTTGAGCTAAATATGTTTGACAGAAATAAAATCTGATTTGGAAATGATCACTAGAACAATACAAACCTTGAATCCGCGTCAGATACAACAATGGTTGGAGGAACTTGGAGGTTGCCATCTTGTTGCTGGCTGTTGGCGTCCGAATGCTGTGAAGAGTATCTGGGAGGTCCTTCCTCACCGGTCGAGAAGCGAACACGAGGGAGAACGCCTGGGACCAACCCGTCACGCTTAGATGTGATCTGCCCCATCAGCAAATCGTACGGATTCCTGTTAATATGGGGTAAAGGGCTGATTAAATGTTAGCGTCTTTTAGGATTGTTTTCTTAATCTTTAAACTTAGTTTTAGAAAGCTTGCGGATACAGAAATGATGGTCACGACTCCTACAAAAACTGAAAAGGGACATTATGTGTATTGAGGTCAGTGCCATTTTTTATCTAGTGTTCAATTAAAGCTGCCTTCATTCATTTTTTGCCACCAGGGGGCAGTGGAAGGAGCTGAAAACATAACATCTGACATATTTTCATCTTAAATAAAACGAATGTATAGACTGTGCACTATATTTTTTTTGTAGGTTTGTCAGTATGAGCAGCTCCTTTTGCGTTACAAATATTGCGTTAATCTGATTCATTGTTAAAAGAGTACTGCAGAGATTTAGCATTGCAGTCAAAACACTGTTGGACGTTCATCTTCTTTCTCTGTCACCTACATTACCCACAATGCAACTTGAACATTCACAGTTCCAGTAGAGATTTTGGTGTGTTATGCTAGCAGTGGCTAATGTAGCCCCTAGCTGCTAGCCTCAAGCCGAGACCATCACATCTTTTTATCGTTGCACGCCCACATTTTTTCATTTTCAAACTCGTCTTCATCTCCAACTGACGATGACTCAAGTGACATCACTTGAGGCAATTTATCAGATTTTTTAACATTTAAGATCTTTTACATGCATAAGAACCTATGTAACACTGAAGGAAAAGGGGGGAAAAATGAAAAGGCTCCTTTAAATTAGAGGTTCACTGATGCATTACTGATTTTGAATATAGGTCTGATGTTGACTCAGATAGCTGGATTGGGAATCATGAAACACATCGTGAAATTATTGATTATGATGTTCAAGTCTATGTTTTCAAAGAATATATATTTCTATATTTGTTTATACTACTTTTGTGAATTGTGATTTAATTTATCCACTTTGCTTTTGCTACTTGATGGCGCATGATTAATATTATCCTAACCGTAAGTAACAATTCAGTAAATTTACATCTATGTATATATTTGTTACATCTTGTTTTAAAAAGTTAGGAAAACAACCTTCAGGTCGAGCCTAATGTCAACTTACACAATTTTCATTTCTGATATTGATTTATAAAGATAAAATAAAGTCTTGTTTGGCTGATTAATAATTAAAATAAGTATTGGATGCAGAGGCAGCGTGTGGGAGCCATACTGAGCTCATCTACAATGCACCCGCATATGAAGTAGTGCACGGCCCAGTATTTCATCCATCATTTCTGTCCAGTGAGACCAAATTGCTATGTTATAAATTATGGCAAATATTAGTATCAGGTATTAGTATTAAAGTATTTAACTCAATATATTGGTCATAATATTGTAATAAAAAGTCGGTGTTTGGTTTCTGTACATAAAGCCTGTAAGATGTCAAACGGTACAAGGAAAGTGAGTATCAACAGTCATCATAATACACATTTTAAATATGAATAAACCTTTTAATGATTCTGACGCATGAAACCATTTTAGCACTATGATGTGATGTAGAAAATGTATGGCATAAACAGATAAAGTACTCACACAGGTTCTTCTATCCCAGATGAAAACTGAACCTTCTTTCATTTCACACTGCGACGCCTCACATTTATACCTTCACTGAGGTAGATGACGTCTCCTCCCATCTTCCTCAGCTTCCTAACTCCCCCTCACACACACACACACCTCATCATCATGTGCACTAAAAAAAGATAGATACGAGAGATAATTTCATACAGTTGAATCCATAAATTTGCTATGTATTAAACGACTACATTTTTATTAAAAATATACATTTTGGGACTTGAAACAACGCTTTAGCAAAATTGTTTCGAGAATAAAAATAAATTTTTTAGTGACATTTATCAGAGCTAAAGTTTTTGCTGCCAATATTTGTTTCCAACTTATTACTAGTGTTACGACCCCAGAGGTCGTATAAACCTGTGCTGTAATGCCCCTCTGTTGTGTTACCTGAGTGTGTGTGCGATTGGTTGCAGGTGTGTTTGGTTAATTGAGTGAATGAGTGTAGGTTGTCCAGGGAGCTGATTGGTCCAGCCTCCAAACCAGACGTTAAATGCCAGCTCCATCCGCTTCCTGTGGGCTCTCCTCTCTCCGCTCTCAGCCAGACTGCCAGCATGTCCGTTTGTGTGCCAGATGTGTTTTTGAATAAAACCTTTAAAAATACTTTGCTGCTGGTGGTGCTGTGTAGATGGGAACACAGACATCAAATGACAAGATGATGCTCAAAAAATGCGACTAAAATAAGTGTTATTGCAATTTTCTCAAAGATAAATGTTTTTTTGTTTTTTTTAATTCAAATTAACTTACAAAATTGATACTTCTTTTTTCCAGATACAACAGTAACCAAAAAAAGACAGTACATAGTTTCAACTTGTTAATGATGCAACAGAACTGATGCATTCTTGTTAGATGACTCAGTTGTCACCTGTTGACTGTACAAGATTTAGTATGTTTACTACGTCACTGATGCACATGACAAACTGCAGGTTTTCCTCTGCTTTCACAAGAGACACACTAAAAATAGTACACCAGTCTATTTCTCATCTTAGCCAACTCTTCAGTTTGGACTTCCCTTATTGTAAAAGACCATTTTGTAGAAAAAAATTATTAGTGTTATTAGTTATTTAATCAATCTCATGCCTTGCAATTTTTTATTTTAATATGTAATATGTATTGCATTACATATAGATTATGTGTGATTGAATTGAACATACATTATTTCCTTATCTGTAAAACTTGACTCAGTGGGTTTTCTTAACAAAATAATGAAATCTGACACACATTTTCCCAGTGGTCTCCGAAAAATAATCTTTTAAGCCTCCACGGCGCGTCACTTCTGTAAAGGTGGAAACTTCTTACAGTGTATTATGCATAGTGCCAGCACCCTGCTATTATTAAACCTGCTCCATTGCCTCCTGCACCCTACATGCTCACAATGCCATTGTGCCCTGGTCAAAGTCGCTCGTTACACCCACGCTGGTTGAGGAGTCACTGAGGTAAGTTTCTACGCAGAGTCTTGCTCCAAAATGAGATATTAACCGTTTACTTCACTTAGTAGAACAGACTGTGAGGTGCTGGTGTCTCAAAGCAGGCAAATTGTAGAAATACTGAGTGTGTTTCGAATATTTTTAATTACAGAACTGTATATTCCTTGACCTTCGTGAAATATCAGGATTGTGCAATAGAGTGACTGTTTCCTTTTGAACTTGTGAGCTTCCGTCATAATTACACTGTTTACAGATCATTTTGTAGGTGAAGTTTAAAAGCTTAAAGACACCTCAGGGGTCACAAGGGCAATCAATGTCTGATGAGTGAAATTTCTAGGATTGCAGCATTGACAGTTCCTCCCTACTGTCCCTGTTCTTTCCTTATCTTGCCTCTCCCTTTTTGTCCCTCCTTTCTTTCCATAATACTCTCACAGGAAATGTCTGGTCGTCTGCAGCGTGACGAGCGAGTTGGCCAGGTGACACGGCAGCCGGTTATGGAGAGAGACCCAAAAAAAGGAGGAATGACAAGAAGTGGAGTTGGACAAAGAAGAGGAAGTGAACCACCAAGAACTCACCTCCAAAACCAAAAACGTGGCGCTGATGTAAATTTAAAGCACGTGCCAGACTCTAAAGCCCGTCACCTTCATCACAAGCCCCTGTCATCTCTCCCCAAAGACCTAGATCTCATCCCTTACACCCTCTCCTCTCACTCAGACACCCTCTTCACTCACCTACATAGACTTAAAGAGGAAAAACTACTCCTGGACTGCATATTTCCCTTCCAAGGAGACTCCTTCCAGGCTCACAGACTTGTGCTGGCAGCTGCCAGTCAAACCCCTGATGCATTTTTTGGCTCAAAACAAAAACCTGGACCACTTGGAGTGGATGAATTAAGCCATCGTTTGACCCCAGTTGGGTTAAGGGTTGTTCTGGACTTTGCGTACTGTGGAGACGTTGTCGTGGACTTGAGTAAAGAGGGGGTGATGGAGGAGGTGCTGAACGCGTGCAGGTGTCTGAAGACGGACAGGCTGAGGGAAAGGTGCTCGACAAAGGCCGCAACACCTGCAGCCGCAGAGAGAGAGAGGAGCTTGGCCATCATCAAGGACATGTGGGAGAGAGGTGTTGGTTGTGACGTCACAATACAAGCAGAGAGCGGAGAGAGATACTCAGGTACAAGAAGTTCTCCTAACTGCCGTCACCAGAAAAACTGCAGCATTGGTTGTTTGTCCAAATGGCTTTAATGACAAACTACATTTTTATGACTGATATTGTTACCTCAAAGAAGTAGTAGAGTAGAAAAGTATGAAGCAGCTTAAAATAGAAAAACAAGCACCTCAAAACTATTAAGTACAACACATGACATTCCACAGCTGCCAGCCTGTGTTATTTTATTCCTGGTGCACCAACACCCCTGGACTGTATCTTTCCCTGTCTGTCACCCTTTCCCAGAATAGTTCATAATCTCGTTTCCATCAGTTGTTGATTCTGCAGGTAGGAGAAAAAAGTAGTGTCACTGATAAGCAAGAGTGTGAGAGGATAAGTCGTGAGTCACTCCTTTTGCTCGGTGGATGTTTTGCATGCCGTGACGCAGGCTGACCCAACGTGTGCCAAAGAAATGCCAAAAGCATCCTATCTTTTAACCGTACGTCATAAAAGGAATGTAAAGAATTTAGTCTGAAGTGGAAAATGGTCTGTACGTGTGCAGTATGAGATACGCTGGTGATTAAGGTGTACACGTATTGTTCAGATGGCTGTCATTGGGTGGCGTCACAGTTTGTGGCTTGGGTCCAGTCCTGCTGAAAGACATTTAAGGCATTTCTGGAGTAGATTTGGTGAACAAAACCATCCATTTGTTCCCTCTCCGTGCCTCTTTTTCTCATCCTGTGTGTCTATCTGTCTGTTATCTCTCAGCACACCGTGTGGTGTTAGCAGCAGGTGGGGACTATTTCCGGGCGCTGCTCTGCGGAGGGTTACGGGAGTCCACGGAGGACGTGGTGTGCCTGCGAGGTGTGCCATCCCGGGTCATTGAATCCATCCTGGGCTTCATCTACACGGGTCAGCTCAGACTGGGCTGGAGCCAGATTTGGGAGCTGATAGATGCACTGTGTCAGTTCCAGCTGCAGGGGGCGCTCTCGCTGTGCATCGACTTCCTGTGGAAAAGAATGGATGAAAGCAGCTGTCTAGATGTGCTGGTCCTTGCCGAGACCCATGGGCTGGTCCAGCTGGGGCAGGCTGCAGAGGAGTACATCCTAGCCCACTTCCAGGGCCTCTCTGCAGGGGAGAAGTTCAAAGACGTCCCCTGTTCCCTCCTGGGCAAGTGGCTTGAGAAGGACTCATTGTGTGTAGAGAGTGAGGTAATGTTTCCAGGAGTTTGGCAGATTAACCTCCTACTTTTTACTCCACTACATTGATTTGACAGCTGTAGGAACTTGCAGATTAAATATTTACGTTTAAACATACATGATGAGCTTACAGGTAGCTGTAAAAAGATTTAATTCATGGAATCTGTGAGTTCATTGACACAAAAGAGAAGTTTTCTACAAACTACTGAAGTAGTGGGTCGTAAACTTATTTGGGAAGTTAATGGCCTGTAACTCACAAATGTTATCAATCATTAACAATTATGGGCGAAGCAACTAATAAAAAAAGGATCCAAGTTGAATTGTCTGCACGATAGCATCAGCAAACTCTTGTTTGTTAAAGTCAGTCATTCAACTTTGTTTCACCCTCCTGTGGTCATATATGCCTATAGGGCATATTTTACTTTGGCGCCATCTAGTGATATGTCCAAGAATGACCCTACAGCAGGCAAAAGTTCCTGGTTACAGCATCTGAAACTGAAGGATCTCCTTTAAATTTAATAACACTGTTAATGAGAAAAACAAGTCTTCTAAAAACAACTTGGAACTGACTTTTTCAACCATTTACAGTTACACAATCCTCATATCATCAATAACCCCTGGGTATCCATGTATCATCCCGACTTATGCCGATTTTTAAACCTGTAAAGCTTCATGCTTTTCCCTTCTTCATACTCAGATAGTGGTGTTCAGGGCAGTAGTGAGCTGGGTAGAGGACAACCCTAAAGAGAGACTCCCACTCATGCCAAGTCTGCTCCACCATGTCCGATTCCCGCTCCTCAGCTCCTCTGAGCTTCAGGAGGCCCTGAGCTGCAGCCTCCTCCACAGGAGCTCCAGGGCCAGAGGGTCACTGGAGGTGCTCCGAAGCCTCCTGGAGGGGGAGTACAGAGGGCCTGAATGCAGACCCCGCACCCCAAACCAGGTACTCACAATAGTTACCTTGCACATTTTCTAATCATATTACTTTCTTAAGATTTACATAACTATAAATCTCTCATTCTTTGGTTTAGGTCCTGGTTCTGGTCTGTGGGGACACTGTGGATGATGAATTCATGAAGAGGGTTCCCAGCCGGACCTTGTGGTTCGCTCAGCAGTTCCACCGTGGACCAGGTCTAATAAGAAACATAGAGTGGAGGCAGTTCGCCAAGATCCCTGAACCGGCTCGGTTCAGACACTGTGTCTGTGTCCTCAACAACAATCTGTATGTTCTGGGAGGACGCAAGTACTACGGAGCACTTGATATCCTCAAGTCTGCCTTCAGGTATATTTTAATATATAAGTATTTCAAATTTGTAATAAAGTCTCTCCTGCAGCAAAATAAGAAAACTAGGATTAGTCGATACTCATACTTCAATTCGATGACATGCTGTTATTATTGTGTGTCCATGCTTGGAAGACCGGTTGAACGAGAACATCTTCTCAATTACAGGAAGAACTTTAAAGATACTTGTACTATAAAAAGATTAAGACACTGCAGGAGGGTTGGTGTGCCTGCATGTTCGAAACTTGGCTAAAGGTGTTGCTGTTTGTCTCTTGAGAGTGCTTTCTGTTTTCCTGGCCTGGGGGCGAGGTAGGGTTGACTCATGCGCGCTTACAGGACTGGGGTCTGTTTCACACATATGATGCAACACCTTGCTGCAAAGCTGGTGTATGACTTTTCTTTTTCAAATCGGCTGTTCGGGTTTTGATTTTATTGGTACAACGTGACACAACACCACCTCTCAACTGATGATTCTTGTGTCTCCCAGGTGTTTTTGTGGCTAATTATGAGTCAGAACCATCTTTCCATGTGTGACATCAGAGCTGTTCCTACACAAACTCTGTGAACGTGTCACTCTCGTCCTCTCTGCAGGTTTGATCTGTCTCAGTGTAAATGGGAACGACTACCTGACATGCTGTGTGAAAGGGACTACTTTTCTGCTGTTTCATTGGACGGTAAGGTATTCGCCCTGGGTGGTAACCTTGATGACAGCCATTACATGGATGCTGTGGAGTGCTACACTCCTGAGGAGAACACCTGGAGGTACAGTATAAGCACTATAATGTAAACAGTATACGTCATATATCAATTTTCTCTGATGCAGTACTTGCCGCGGTCTCCTCCCCTGCAGGCGGGCTCACCCTCTGGACACAGCTGTCTGCGGCCACGCTGCAGCCGTTCTGGACGGGCAGATCTACGTCTCTGGAGGCTGTGACCCCCACCAGAGCTGCCTTCCTTACATGTGGCACTACCATCCCTCCCGAGGCTGTTCCACCAGAGCGCCCATGACTGTCGGAGCGGGTCGTGCGGGCCATATCATGTTGGCCTTGGGGAGGGGGTTGGTGGTAGCTGGGGGGTTGCATCCCCTCTGGATGGGCTTCGGAGACCAGCTCCTCTGTGAGCTGTACGACCCTACACACGACTCCTGGTCCTCCATCCCCGCCCTGCCTCGACCTCATCTGTCGCCAGGGGCAACTGTGCTTGATGGACGGTTGTACATGGTGGGAGGGTCTTCGGCGAGCACAGCAAGGGATACCAAGTGGGTGCATCGCTATGACCCCATAGAGGGGTGCTGGGAAAACCTGGGGGCTATGCCGCACCCATACACAGATCTGGCAGCTTGCTCCCTGCCACTTCCTGACATTGTTGATGTGCACTGAAGTCTTTTGTTCCAGCACTGGTTGTTTTAATGTTTCTTTCTAGCAGAGCAGCACCTGGAGGCACTGGATGAAGCTGGAGCTAATAACAAGCTTACAGTGCATAGGGTGATGAAAGCACAACGCTCCCCAACAACAATCTGTGTTCGGAAAATCTGCTCCCACAAATGGACTTTTCTGCCTCTGTTATAGTAGTTTCTGTCCGATAAAGCTCAGGATAGACAGACACAACTAGAACAAGCTTCGCCTCCATTTTCTTGGTTACCAGGGCAAGGGGCGCCCCATAGTCTAACCAACTACTGCTTAGATTTAGATATACAATATTCACACTTTGCCTTGTCCTCTCTTAATGTTTTACTGTCTGTTCAAGGGTCATTTCTTCCCGTTGGAAGCAGCAGGAAACAGTTGCGAACACGTCTTTTTATCAGCAGTGGTTCAATCATCATTCATTCACATCTCGCAGCTATGAAGCAACATTGGCATTCATTTGGTTCGTCTTTCAATATAAATTCTGCTTAAGCTCCGTTTTCAGTCTCTACCAAGTCCTGAGGGAAACGTCTCGCTCTTTCGCTAACAGCTAAACAGCGAAAACAAAAAACCCACAGTCAAGCAAATAAAGCTAAAGTTCAGCATATATTTCTCTTTAGATTCATCACATTGTTTTCAAGTCGTCATTTGATATATTATTTTTAAAATATCAAAAAGAGGAGAAAATGTTCACGTTCCTTAAGAATCACACCATGGTTACGGTATAAAAGTACTATTTTAAAATAAACACTTGGCCCAAGAACAACATGTTTAACAGAAAACCATTGTTGCATTTAGCTTCCCACCTTTTTTTCCCTTACGATCTTGTCATATAGTTGTATAAAATACCTCAGACAGACCTTAAAGGGGAACTCCACATATGAAAGTCAGTAAACACTTCACTAAAAGCATTAACCACTCTGTAAAAACAGTTGTGTAATGTCTTTCATGGGTTCGAAAGATGTCCTTAATTCTGAGTAAGTAACCCTCAGTGATCTTGTCGTGATGTCATCGTGGTTACACCTGCCAAGGCTTAAAACTTTAAATTTATAACAGAAAGCCTGCAGTACAAACTGGAGGCGTAGAGTTTGAAAGATGTGGGAAGAAAGGTTGGCAGGGTCGGATGTTGAATGAGGCCAAAGCTTTCTGAACATCAGCATAACCCCAATTAAGAAAAAGAAAGAGTTTTGAGTGATACTATCAACTTAAATCATACTTAAGTGATACTATCAACAATTAAATAAAGGTAGAGGGGACCAACATCAAATGAAATTAGGTGACTTTTCAAAAATTTTCAAGAAATTCCAAATATGTGACACATTTATTTTTTGTAACCCCCAACACGTCAGTAGGACGATAAATGAGGTCACGTAACCCGCAGCATTGAAACAATGTTCTTTGCAGAACAGTGTTGTCCTATTTATTTGAAATGTTAATGCTTCCTGTCATCAGTGATTCGTTAGAACTGAGTGTGTGTGTGTGTGTGTGTGTGTGTGTGTGTGTGTGTTATTTTCCTGCTGCTCTTTGACTCTTTGTCTTCCTGCATTCATTTTTCTCTTTGAACATGATGTCCTCAAAAGGACAACACTCTAAAGTCAGTGATTCAAACAGTAGCTACATTTAGTGGTCATGCCAAGTTACCCTTTCAAAGTAAAGGCACCAAAACTACTTGGTTAAGTTTAGGAGAAGATCTTGGTTTGGTCTAAAGGAGCCACATTATGCTCATTTTCAGGTTCATCATTTTACTTTGGGTTACGACTAGAACATGCTTTAATGCTAAAAGTCAGTTTTCTCATACAGCAGCACTGTATTCCCCCTCTGTCTGAAATGCTCTGTTTTAGCTCCTGTCTCTTTAAGGCCGCCCCCCCCCCCGCTGAATACCCAGTCTGCTCTGATTGGTCAGCTCGCACACGCCTGAGCCAGCACCCTTTGATGTGTCTCGAGTCGGCTCTGTCTTGTTTTTGGTTTCCAGTTAGCTTCACTTCGACCGTGAATGTAGGCATAAATTATGCAAATGTGTGACATGGTGACATAGTGTGATGTCACAAAGTCACAGAATTAAAGGCGGGACTACTGACGAGGCGTTTTCAGGAGCAGTGTTTTCTGTGGGAGAGAGTTAAAAGTTGTTATCAGGTGGCGTCAACATGAAAGTTTCAGCCGAGAGTGAACATTCAGGCTTGAAATGTATGATAGTATGTGAAGGTTTATAACAACTCTAAATGGTTGTAAGAGTCTTATTAAACATCTGTGGCAGGAGGCCTCTCGGTTACTATAAGTAGGGATTTTCCCCTCTTACTGAGTCACCAGTCAATGAAGATAAGACTGATGGGGAAGCATTTTGTCATCATCCTGTAATATGTCTCTGTCCACAGAATGGTCTCATTCAAGATGTCCTGACATCAATTTAATATGAGTCATGTTTCCTGTAAGATTCTTTGCTTTTCGCCCTGTGATACTCACAGGAAATCTAGCTCTGCAGGGGAGCGACCACATAAAATGTTGTAACTCGGCAGTTTCAGTCAGGTGTTATGAAACAGTGGATGAAATAGAGTGAAGGGAAGGACACTTTGATGAAATGTGTTCTCGCAATGTTCTGTTCGTGCTGAACATGTGAGTGATCTTTGACTAGGACAGTACTTCATGTACTTCCTACCGACCTCTTGTGAAAGAAATGCACTTTTATTTTATTAAAAAAGCTTTATTAAATTCAACACATTTTGACAACAAATGACAAATGACCATACACAATACGATTAAATGAAAATTATAATAATTTACATAACTTAGATTATGCATACTTCACTGCCACACAGAGTTTTAGGCTTTTAACATATTATTTTATTTATAAATATACAAACGAATCATGACTAGTTTGTAGATTTTTTTCACCAAAAATGGTTTAATTAGAAAAATACAATGTTTGAATGTGATTTTAGTCTTCCTAGCTAGCAGCTCTGTGAGGCTTTACTTGAACTAAATGCTAATACTAACATGGCAACATTTTCAAAATGACAATGCTAGAAGGCTGACGTTCAGCAGGTATCATGCTTAAGATGTTCACCGTCTTAGCTTAGCGTGTTAGCATGTATATTCCTGTCATATTTCATGGTGATCAATTCATCTCCCAAACTCATGGTGATACTAGCGGCCATTCGTCATCTGGACACCATGAATGTCTGTACAAAATGTTATTTCATTGGATTAGTGCAACCTTGACCCTCTGACAATCTCATTAGGATTCATCCTCTGGGGACCAAGATTTTAAAATTTCATGACAATCCACCCAGTAGTTGTTGAGATATTTCCAGATTTCAGGACCCAACTCACCAACTGTCAGAGCAACATGCCATGCTGCAAGCATTGCTTAAATCTGCAGCCATTTCCCTTTTTAATATACAAATTTAAAGGATAAGCTCACCTAAAAATGAAAATTCACTCTTTATCTACTTGCCCCCATGCTGATGGAAAGTTTCGTAGCCCACCAAACATTTCTGGAGCTTCACAGTGAAACAGCATCGCAGCATCATCCTAAACAACTGAAGTAGATGGGGCCTTTAAAAGGGGCATGAATAAAATCTGTTCAAATCAATTTGGGATCCACTGGGATGGATGGAGCCTTTTTATGTTTTTTAGTAGTTTTTTTAATTTTAAAACAAGTCCTCATCTACTTCAGTCATTTAGGAGAGTATTTCTTTAAATCGATTCATACAGAAGTACACACAATCTCCAAAGAGATTTGACCAACAAGCTACAGCCTTTCTTCTCCTAGGAATGAGATAAGGGTTCTGTCGACAGTGTGGTGATTTTATGACTTGATAGGGCGACACTGACTGTCTAATGTTTAACAGAAGTAAAAGCTTAAACATACAAAATCCCCCCTGTGTTGATTCATACAGAAAAGTAGTCCAAGGCAACTGGCGTGGGTTAGGAGTGTATAGCTAAAGCGCTACTCTAACTGGTCAACGCTGGCCAGAGTCTTGAGCTCAGGCACGTTGACCTCTTTGCCCGCCACACTGCTGTTCCTCTCCTTGTTCTTGCCTTTGAAAGGCTTCCCCAGCTTGGTCGACAGCGTGTGCAGCACAGAGCTCTCATCCGGTGAAGAGCTGCTGCGACCGCTACGGGTGAAGGTAGACGTGGACCTGCTCTCGGAGTTGGTGGCCTCGAAGAGCTTGCCCATGAAGCTGATGCCGGCCTGGCGGATGTGGGAGCTGCCGGCGAACACGTAGAGAATGGGGTTGACGGCGCTGCTGAAGTAAGCGAAGGCTGTGACATTTGGACGGGCTGTCTTGGCAGCCTTGATCACTGACTCGCTGCCCTGCAGCAGACCGACCACCTTGGGGAAGGAGACGGGGAGAATGAGGTTAGAGGAAGGGAGGAAACAGCAAATAAAGGTCCCCTGTTTCACAATAAATGCTTTGAGCAAAAGGAGGATTATGTCCTAGTTTGTGATTTGCGATAATGCAGCTGTGTAACCTCATCATATCCTGTATTGTGATTAAATCTCAAATCTTAACAAGGTTTGTGGTGTTACAGTCATACCTCAGAGTCATCCTGCACACATCACAGACAATGTTGTTGCTATTCTGAGAACTGAAAAAGCTCCACACACGAGCCATCATCAATATCAACTCCCTGTCAGTGTAATTTGCATCATGGTGCAATAAGCGGAAGGAGAAGTAGTTCCAACCAGTTGGGTGTTATTTGAACTAGATCCTGGAGATATTGTACTTCTCCTGCTGTGTTCCTCTTGATGATAAAGCTCAGATTCACCCTTAATTACTGAGTTTAAATACAGGTCTTTTAATATGAAAATCGATCCGACAGCAGAAATGTTTCTATTTTGCGACAGATGTTTTGCAGGTTTAAAGACAGTGACGTGTGATCCTGTCAGAACAAAGCTAAATCAAAAGCCACCTCTATGATGTTGACGATGTGATAGGGCAGCCAGAATATTGCAAAGGCGCAGATGATCATCAGGATGAGGCGGCTGCCTTGTCCCTTGCGCTGGAACTTGGCGCTTTGCAGGCGGCAGATGACGGAGGAGTAACACGTGTTGATGAGGGAGAAAGGCACCAGGCAGCCCATGATGGTCTCAAACAGGTACTGGAAGACCTGGTGACCCATGCTGCGGAAGTGGTACGGGACACAAAAGCTCAGAGTGATGTTGTTTGGTAGTGTCTTCTTCAGATTACTGTCAGAAAAGAAGAAGAAGAAATAGCCGAAAAAAAAGGGTTAAATTGGCTCCAAATATACTGACCAAAGATCGCGTTGAGTCAAATCTGCAAAAAAATGTTATTCATGTTTTAATTAATTTATAAGAGCTAATCAGCCCTGTTGTTTTTGAATTTCTTTCTTGCTGGTGCTACTGCCATGTTGAGTAAGGGAAAAAGCCATATCAATACATAAACTGTATCTTTAGTTTGCTTGACTTCACTCCAGTTACCGTCATGGGAAACGTGCCACGCAGCAGCCATTAGAAAGTCAAAGGAACAACGGAAATTTAGTCTCACCTGCGGTAGAAAGGCATCGGCAGCGACAGGACGAAGGCCAACACCCAGATCCCCAGCAGGAGGATCAACAGGGAACGCTTGGTTCGCATTCTCTGGGACAAAAAAGGCCTCGTCACCGCCAACCAGCGGTCCATGCTCATCAGGCAGATGAGGTAAATGGACACGTACATGTTCACATTCGACAGGTAATGCACCAGCTTGCACGCTGCCGAGCCAAACTCCCAGCCCCGGCCTCCAGCCAGGTAGCGCAGGAAAAATGGGGCGCTGAGCAGCACGAAAGCATCCGCAGCGGAGAGATTCAGCACCAACAAGCAGGTCACTGAGCGCTTCTTCACCCGGCAGAGCACTGACCACACCACAAACAGGTTCCCGGGGAAGCCCAGCAAAAACGCCAGGGTCAGGATGCCGATGCCGGCCTGAGCTGAGACAGAGATGGGCATAGAGAAGGAGGCAGGGTGCTGGGAGGAGGTGGTGGTGGTGACGTTGGATGCCATCAGGAAATCCTCTGAAGAAGGCGAGATTGGTTTTGACAACTGTGAAATTGACACAACCTTTCAAACAAACAGGCAGGAAACAGGATATGTTGTATTAACGTTTGTGAGAGGTGATTGTGTCTCAAAGGTGTGAAACTTTGCACAACATATATGTTGTTTTTTATCAGCTTTGTGGACCGTGGTAGACAAAACTGTAGACTAATTATCAAACAAGCATATGAGAGGTCAAGGCCTGTCTCTGCGGCGATGATAGTAACTGATACGGTCACTGATATCTTCATAAGTTCCTTGAGAAAAGTGTGAAATGTTTATTGCGAAAGATTTTTGTGCAGCAAAGAAATGGAAAATTACATAACACTTTTGTCTAATTACGCACTGACATATTAACATTTATTACAAAAGACTGATTGCTTAATTTCCTGCATTTTGTCTATGGTCTTTTCTGACCAAATATGTCAGAACACTTCAAATTTTGAGTTTTATTTTCTAAGTTCGAAAGATCAGAGTTGATGTGACATCAGGAACATGTGCTGAATAAATCTGTACTGAACACAGGTGTGTGACACAAAGCTGCAGTATCTATGTTAAAAAAGCAAAATATAACTCACCAGTATTCATAAAATGTTCATGAGCTGTTTTTAAATATCAAATTTAAGAACTTTTTTTAAACTTTTATTTTAAAAAATCATTAAAAACTCCTCCTGAGATTTGAGTTCCTTCTTCTTGAAGAAGTTAAAACAGCCACACTCTACGACCTCCAGGAGGAAATTCAATGTGAAAATCGAGAATTTTTTGTTATTAAAGTATTTAAATAAAACTCAAACACTGACCTTCAACTGCTGATCTCTTTTTGAAAGCCGCAACGGTAAATCCACTCAGATCACCTTGCTTGATCCACTCCTACCTCCCCAGCTTCTGTCTGTGCTTTGACTGTGAGTGGAGGAAAAAAAACACAAATATATATATATTGTGTAATAGGGTCATGTGAGGGGAAATCCAGGACCACAGGAAGCCAGTTTGAGCTCAGTGGGTTGCGATGTCGCCGTTGTTCCTCCTACATGTTATGTTCTGCTGTTGCAGATTAAATTCTTGCATGATAGTGACATCCATGTCAGCTTTATGGAAAAATGTTGATCAAAAAATGTGTGTGGCGGCAAAGTTGCTTCACACTCATTATGAATGTGAAATTTAAGATAGTGCTGTTTTATAATAAATCCCAGACAGGAACAACACAGCTTACTAGTGCAGAGATTTAGTACCTCATCATCTAAAAGACTGCGTTTACCTTTTTTTTTATAGTATTTTATGTTATTGTATTTTCTATTTATCTAGTAGTATTTGCTCTATATTCTGTTTCCAGCTACAGAATTAAAGTTTTGTTGGTTGAACTGACAATAAAGATGAACCTGTCTGAAACATGTTGTGTAACTGATGGCATCGTGCAGGAACGAACAGCACAAAAGACTGTTGGATAGGTGAGCAAGTCAGGGGGTGAATATTCCAGTAAACCTACAGTCCTGTTGACACACGAGCTTTAAATCAGACTTCTCTCGTGTGCAGTGCGTGCTCTCTTGCGTCAGACATTTTGGCAGCTTTACAGCATATTCCTCTTTCAACATCATCGACCTTTCTCAAGTTACTGACTGTATTAGGGGCGAGACATAGTGAAAATTGTGATGCGTCACATTTTCAGGAAAAGGTGCTTTACATCATTTTGTATTTTTCTGTATTTCATATTCTTACAGTGTAAGCTCAAAGTGAAATATTTAAACATTCCTGTTTGGTTTTTCTTCTCTAAGCTGCACCATTAATGTTTCCTTATGAAACGCCAATCATGGAATGTAACTGAGTACATTTATGACTGTACTTAAGTACAATTAATAGGTACTTGTACTTTAATTTTATAGTGCTATTCTTCCATTTTATAGGCAGAGTTGGGGACTCGAGCCTGCAACTTTGACTCAGAGATGATGATGTATGCTGCAGCAACATCACACCTCAAAACAACACCATGGTGAGCAAGGCGGCAGCTGCTGTGCCGTTTGTCACCATCTTTGGCTACATAGACTTCACACAAGGCCCAAACAAAAGACTCGCCAGATGCAACGTCTGCAGACTCAAAATAAAGGGCGCTGGATCGACAACTTCAAACTTTATCAGGCACCTAAAAGAAGAAAAAAAACACACCCGAATAGGCCACTTAGTCTGTTTTGAAAGTTAACGTTAGCATCTATGGATGGTTAGCAAACATGTTTAGCTCAGCTTCATAAGCTATCTTACGTTAGCTTGCTTGATTAGATTGGGCGTTGGCTTAATATTTCGAAAAGCAGAGTCTTTGCTTGACACACTTGTTCACAAAGTGCTGACTTTGCCATGACTGTAAAAATGGTCAGGTAAGTTAATAGTCCACGTTCTGCTGCCACCATCTGCTGGCTAAGTAGGTGAGTAGGACCTCAGTACTCACTCTGTATTGTAGCTGTATGTTTTTGAACTCTAAAATAAGTCTAACTAAGGAAAGCTCTCCATTAGCCTGTTTAAAGTGATCATATTGTATACTAACAGATAAAGGTGTGGAAATAACACAGTACATGCTTTGAATTAATTAGATATAGTTATGCAGTGTTCGGATGGCATACAGCAAATGATAGACGGCTCATTACAGCCATAAGAGACTTGAGACTTGACTTGGACTTGCAGATAAAGATTTGTGTAATCAGTCAACCCCAGTATTAAATATTTATATATATGTTTATTTTACTTTTACTTGCACTTTTGGTATTTAAGTATATTAATTGCCAGTCATTGCTTATGACACTTAAAGGTATAATGACGATTTAGGATTGTAGGACGGTTGGCTGCCGTCAGTTTTTGATGAGTTGGGAGTGAGACTCAAAAATCAACTTTTCTTTCAAATAGCACCTTTAAGTAGATGTAATATCAGACATTTTTGGCAGTTGTGGAGTGCATTTGTTTGGCTGTTTGTTTGTTTGTTTTCTTTTTTGTTTTTTTGTGTTGTTTTTGGCCTCGTTTCTAAGGTGTTGTTACTTATTTGGGCTTATTCCCTATAAACATATATTTCCTCTCTCTGTGTACCTGTCTAAAAAGTTGTTAAAACACATGATAGTTTGTCCTGTTGTAGGATCTGTCCACAACCCCATTCCCTCTGCAATACCTCTGGTCGTGGCCGTGTGCAGTTTCTGTAAGTGTGAAATATGTGCATGTCATGCAGATTTTGTTTTAAATCCCAGCACTGATGAAGAAAAAGTAAAAAGGTGCATTGTTTATAACATCTTAACTTTCAGCTTTATTCATTCATTTCTCATTTTTTGTTGGCCAGAAAGTTTTTCTTTCAACTTCTTGAAAGTATTTTTGAAATACACTCTCTCACATTTGGGCATGATGGCACTTCCTTTCAGCTTTTTTTTTTACAAAGACCTCTTGCAGTATCTGGCAACACTGACAGACAAAGTTAGTGCCTAGCTGGTGACCACAGCTGGGCATATAATAGCTAAAGAGCCAGACATTCCCTTGGGAGTTGGTTGAGACCAAAACAGAGCTAAAAAGGAAGTGAATATTGGATGATTGACTCAATGCTCTGTGTCTGCTGGATGTGTAAACTTGTTTACTAACCTTAACAACTTTAAAAGGTGATGATATTGTTGGTGAAGTTTCTGTGTGTTTACAGCTTGTTCTACTGCCCTCTGGTGGCCGAAAATCAATTCATGCAGCTTTAAAGCCAGTAAAACAATGTAGGAAAAAAGCATGCAAAGCAAACATGTGAATATGAAAAAAAAGAAGTTCAAGTGCCACCATCAAACCATCAAATTAAACATTGCATCAGAATTATACAGATAAATCTTATTTAAAAAAGGTCAACGTAACAGTGAACATGCACAGTAAACTTGAGGCACCATCTCTCTTTGAGGGTTGCATCTTGAATCAAACAGTGTTAAACATCGGTTGGTGAGGAGAGTGAGCGTCCTGGATTATACTTCACAGTTTTTCCTGCCTCAGGGCTCATATATCATCAAATATACAGGTCTGATGTGTGGTGTGGTTTCAGCACCATCTTGAAATCAACAGTGTCACTTTAGGATGCATTAGGCAGCAAGCTTTTCCAGGATCAGTAGTCCAGTTACATCCCTTTCCAAGTTTGTAACAGTCTCATCTGGAAGAAAGATTCACGCGGCAGCTGAATCTGAAGTACTGCTGAATCTTTTTCTTGTACCAGCTGTGCACTGGTCCAAATTTTAAATGTTTTTGTGACTGGACGGAGATTTGAAGGCCTGGGTGGTTTAAAAAATTCCCCTCCAGAGGATCAACACCACCACCTGGTGTCCTCCACTCACCATTCTCCACCGAGCTTGAGTCGGCAACAGAGTCTAGGTCGCTATCCCTTTAGCATGACGGCGTCCGCCTCCTTTTCTTTGTCGCGGCTGTTCTGGCTGTTCTGTCGACTCTTCCTGCTAGCCGAGTCCAGCCCTGTGCCCTCGAACAAGCGGGCCATGAACGCCAGCCCCTCTCGTCGGATGTAGGACTTCCCTGCGAAGAAGTAGAGCACTGGGTTGGCACAGCTGCTCATGAAGGCTACGGATGAGGTGACAGCGCGGCTCCTGTGCCATATTTTGTTCAACCTGAGGAAGTAAGCAGAGAATTTTGTTAGATACATCTAACAGAAAAAACTTTGGCTTGTTTTATTTTATATATATACATATATGTGTGTGTGTGTGTGTGTGTGAGTGTGTGTGTTCTCACTTACGTTTCTTTTACTTGACCTTGTGGACACAAATCCCATGTAACCTGATAACAAGACAAACAGGTTTAGTTAATAGCAGTGAAAAATTCAAAATTCAATAATCAGCATCTTTTTATGCTTTTTAAAAAAAAAATCATACTAAACCTTAACGTATGGTTAATACATTGGACTACAGCCAAAATACTTGGAAGTATGTGTTACTCACTTGCACCATGTTGATGATGTGGTAAGGCAGCCAAAAGAGGCAGAAGGTCAACACGATGGCCAGGATGAGCTTCTCACTACGAATGCGACGGCCGAACCTGGTCTTTTGGATCCGCCGTAAGATGCGAATGTAGCTGAAGACAATGATGCCGTAGGGAATTAAAAACCCCAACGCGAGCTCCAGCGTGTACATGACGACAGCCTGTGCAGGGAAAATAGAATTCAGTATCCTGATATTAACATATATAACATCATGTGATATCACACAAAAAACATGACAGAGATAATACGTTTCAAAAACCCTGAGATGACAATGCAATGAAAATGTTTTATTTAGGTTAACCGCTAAAATCATAGTTAGTTTAGAGCACAGGTAAACTAAATTATCCACACAATGCAACTATACTGCCAGCAGTTGTCGGAGATTTGAGACAACTCTTTTAAATAATTTTGAATACGACGGGCAATGTCGTAGATATGACTTCCCTTCACCCGTAGGTGGTGCTACAACAAGATGTTGACACTGTGGCCATGGTAAAGTGGTAATGACTCCATCCATCCATGTGTCAATATGATTGTATATTAGCATTAGTCTGTTTTGCTGCTCATTCAGATCCTGATGTAAAATGAAACTATAAAACTGACACATTTAGAGGATTGTGCAGCTGCAGCTGGTGGAGAATGCAGTATTATTATGGCATTATGAAGGTGATATATTCAGGTTTTGGTTCACTCACATCATGGCTGTTTTCATCATGGACTGGATCACATGCTAAATTATCAGTATTCCCCCTCTTCTTCACTTTCCTGAAGATCATTGCAGGAACAGAGGCGGTCACCGCCAGCACCCACACCACTGCCAGCACCCGCAATACGGTCTTCCGTCCGGCGATGCGACCGAGGCTCTGCGGCCACAGCACCGCCACCAGCCTGTAGACGCTCATGAGCATGATGAGCCAGATGGAGGCGTACATGTTGAGCAGACACAGGTAGAAGAGGACCTTACACATCACATTCCCAAATACCCAGTGCTTCATAACCAGGTAGACGATGAAGAACGGCGTGAGAGCCATCAGAGAGCCGTCGGCGATGGCCAGGTTGAGGATGAGAAGGGTGGTGACGGTCTGCTTTCGGGCACGTGCCAGGATGCTCCAGATGACGAAGAGGTTTCCAGGGAAACCCAACAGAAAGACGATGCTCAGGATGAGGGCGCCCATTGTGGTGGCAGTCGGGTTATCCACAATGGTCTCATTTACCGCAGGGGAGGATACGTTATTGAAGGCCATCTTTGTTACCTACCAAAGAGATAAAAAGTTTAAGTCAGTGCATTAATTGTACCGTTTAAAGATCCAATCAGCAAGATAGCTGATCCTCCATCACTCGGGTTGGTGGCCCAACTATCTTCCTCAAAAGTGTCCTTGAAATAATAATAAACAAGAATATGGAGACATTTCTCTCCTGTGACAAACGAATCTCTGACTAATAAATAGCGTCACCTCTGACTCCTACTCCATGTTTTATCTGGCGCATGCAGGCCTCAGTCTGACAATACAAGTATGTTTTTCTGCAGGGAAGCGTGGGAGTGTGGCGCAAGTGTAACAGGTTTTAACGGGGACTCCTAATTCCTGAACAACGAGACCAGACACGAGAGGAGAGCAACAGTCAATGTGTATGAGCAATGATCGAGTCTGAGCTTCATATTCTTAGCTAGTTAGTTAAAAGTAGTTAAAAGTTTAATCAATTCAGTTAGGACAACAGGAAATAAGCAGAAATACACCAAAAATAAGGCACAAGAAATATACACATTCTGGCCAAAAGTATATAGACACCACCCTTTTACCTTGTACTTCACTTGAGTATTTCCATTTTACTTTCAAGTTACTTTTACTGCACTACATTTCAAAGGGAAATATATATTTTACATGTAGAACATAATCTTAGCACTTTATATTACAGTGTGGTAACAACATGGTAATCAAGGGGTAATAGATTGATAATAAAGCGGTAACAATTAAGTAATACCATGTATTAACCAAAGTCAGAACAAATTGATAGCGTAACAGTTGGTGTATCTGGGTGATATTAGACCAAAACATTGTCATAAACAATGGCTTGTAATATGGAAACATATTTAACCCTAACCCATTTTTATTTAGCAAATTAACAATTTGGTAACAAAATGGTAATATGGTGGCATTAATGGGCAAATAATCTGATAACAATGAGCTACCCATAATCACTTCATAAATATGATGCTTGTCCATTCTGTTGTAAAGTGTGCTTTAGTTCTGATATTTTCTGACTTGTGCATGGATGAAAACAAATGCCTGCAGCCAGGATCTAAAATCTTGTGTAAGTCCTTGCAGTGAGAAGTTGTCCCACAGCAATCGAAGGTAGTAAAAGTTTCCAAATTTAGATTTAAATGTAGCTGAGGGTGCCGCGTCAGGAAGTCGGTTCCATCTGTGCATAGTAACGACTGCGAAAGCAGCATCGCCATGTTTGGTAAGTTTCAATTTCTGCCCGCAGATCTTCCTCAATCCTACAAACATGATCTTCAAGAGATTCCAGCAGCACTAAAAAATCTATATATGCTCTAAATATATCTCATAAAATAACTGGAAGTCAAGACAAATCTTTAAGAAGAGAATTATGTGCTTGGTTCAGACGTTTGCTTTAGCTCTCATCCACTCAATACATACATAATACAGGTATATGCTCTTGTATGCATCCTGTTGGCTTCTGCAGGCAACATTTTTACTATAGTGATTTCATATTACTGGGAAATGTTTTAAAAGGTGACATGTCATCACTTGTTCAACATATCTTGACGGTTAGCTGCAGAGCACACCCTTCGCTGCAGACGCTCAAAACTATGCAGTGCCGGTACTCCTGTGCACATAATCAAATGCTCACACTCACATCTGCTAACCAAAGCTGTTCGATATTTCCAAGCAACTCGCGCTGTAATTATGGATTATTATAGTTTAAATCAGTGTGTAATTGGCTTTCGCGGTTAGCAAGGTCACACAATGTTATATTACAGGTACAAACACTGAGATATTACAGTGCATGCTGTTGCATGCTGTTGTGAACTAAAGAGGATGTTCTGAGCATGTAATTTGTGTAACATCCAAGAGGTCGAGACCTCAGAAGCTGGTATTTGGCACTCTGTTTGTTGTGTTTTGGGGTTTTTTGGTTTGTTTTTCGTTTAATTTTACACAACAGACCATTTAATGTTAAGTTAAGTCAATTAATTTATATAAACCGCATTTAAAAACAGCAAAAATGTGCTTTAGAAATACAATTAAATGCAAGTTGATAATGAAAATGAAACAAATTAATAGGTAAGTTGGTAACATATAATACATCAACAAATAGAAAAGCAAAGGACTATATGGTGATGAGAAGATGTGATTTAACTATTTTTTAAATAAAAGATGAAACATATAGACACTGACAGCAATAAATAAGGAATTATTTGCATTTTTCTTTAAAAAAAACTTCAAATGTTTGTGGTAATGATGTGACAGGGAATATATTTTAACACTTGACAACACTTTAATATAACAGTCATTAATAAAAGGTACATTTATAGTTAATCAAAAGTTAAAGCAGAACGCTTTGCTTAATAACTGGGTATAAAGCATTTCATTGTTTGTTAACAGTGAAATAACTATGAACTAAAGTTTAATTGAGTATAAATTTACCATTTTTTAATGACGGCTATGATAAAATGTTACCAAACTTTTGTCTTCTACTGCGGATGGAGTTGCAACATGAATTGAACTATTGTTGAAGAAAAGCATTTGGTCCAGGTTTCAGTAGAAGAGAGAGACACAGAAATGTGACCACATGGCACATTGTTTACTGAAAGCCGGTCAAACCGCACTGACTGAGGCATCAAAGCAGCAGCAGCCGGTGAACGGTGTCACATTGTGCAATGGTCCAAAGATGAGACGCAGCTATAACCAGTTAATCGGTGTCATTGTCATGTTGGAGTCTTTTTTTTCTGTTTCCGCTCCTCTTGTGGGCAGCAGTGTTTGTTTTTCAGCCCTTGTGTTTTTTACCTTTTTATTGTCATTTGTACAAACGGAGCTCCCAGTAAAACAAGTTACCACATCTGAGACTATTAAGCCTCACTGACTCTAAAGGTGTGTTTGTGTGTCTTGTGTGACTCACACACATACTTGCTAAAACACACCTGTTGCGCCTACAAAGAAAATGAATACACAGAAACTGTACAACACGTAGATTCGGAGCAAAGCACAGTTAGTCGCACATGTTGTTCATGTGTTTAACAAATTGCAGCTGTCAAATGAACTACAAGGTCACAAAGTCACATGAAAACAGTGTATATTCTTAAAGATATACAGCAATAAATGGTAACTCAAGTAAATCCTCAAAAAGAAACACAATTTCCTAGCTTCTCCTCCAACAGTAGCAATATCTGTGGTTGACTGCCGTGTTTTGTTGACAGTTTTTACCACAGTGGTGGTGTAACTGACAGAAACCAACACAAACGCATGAATGCCTGACAGGAAAATTGAAACACTCACCAAGTCATTAACTGTAAATCCCAGCAGAGGAAAGAAGACACCAAGAGCTGCAAAAGAAATCTGAATCTGATGTAAACTTATCTTTTTTCTTTTGACCCTTTTTACGTTTTCCCCCCACCCACTCCTTCCCACTCTCTTTCTCTCTTCCTAGTGATTGATTTGTCATGCTTGCTGTAACATGTAGTGTAGTGAAGAGGTGTGTCCCCATTACCTGGCGGGCCTCTGCCCTGGCAGTCTGTCAACACTGTCACATGTCAAGTGAGGAATTCCACCTAGTGTCCCTTAAAGGTCTAGTTCACCCAAAAGATTTTCCCTGATACATATTTCCAATTAGATCTCTGCTTTGAGGGTCAACAAACAACCTTAGGATATTAAAAAACCCTTTTGCACTATTGGCCACAAGTATGTGGACACCCACACATATGCGCCTGCAGCTACAACATCCTCCGCTCCTCTGGGAAGTCAAGATTAGGGAACCTGGCTGCAGAGACTTGCTCTCACGCAGCCACAAGAGCCCTGGTGAGGTCAAGGTTCGGGCTCACAGCTGACGTTCCAGTTAAAAAAAAGGACCTTCCCTGAAGCACTGTCACAAAGTTTGAAGCACACTTGTCTAAAATAATGTTGCATGCTGTAGCTTTAATATTTCCCAATCCATGAAAAAGAAGCTCCAGACAAAAAGCACCTGAAGGCAACTGTGTCCACAAACTCATATAGTGAACATTTCTTGTCTATTCTGATTTCATTCAATTCTAATTCAATTGGTTTCTTATTCAATTTTCAGTAACACATTTCAGGAAACACAAAACATTTAACAAAACACAACAACATTTGGGTTGACATAACATTTAACGAAACACAACAACTTAAGATCACAGAAAAAGGAGGGAAAGCACTTCCTGTTTGTGATTGGACAGAACCCATGTCTCTGGTGACTTTGTGTTTTCTGAAATGTTGTCGTTTTCTGGCCCTCAAGGCCACCGTAGTAAAGTGCTACACATGTTAAGTTACCTTGCTTGGCTGTAATAGAGAGCGTAATAGAATAGAATATAATAGAATATAAAAGACTGCAGTTAAGTGACCAAACCCAAACAAATAATGAAGACATAAAATATGCATTGGAAAATAGTTTTTGTGATTTGGGTGAACTCACCCTTTAAACAATAACATTAACACACAGTATCTGTGTGCTTTACAAGCTGTGGTAAAGCTCTATATTGACACATTCTTGTTTTACTTTGTTATTTGTTATTCTGATGTTGTCTTTAACCAACCATACTGGGCAAGGGGCCAGCTACAAACTGGGTGTGTTGCCACTGTATGACGGGCCTTACAAATACTGTGCAGAAAGACAAGAGTCCTCCACAAGTAAACAGACATCTAGGTCATCTGTGCAAGCAGCTTCTTACAACTCGGATTTATGGTAATCATTAGGCAGCGACCTGTAGTGGCCATAATAATTATGACGGGAGCAAAGGAGGAAGTCAGGACGCACCCTGATGCCACCCATTGGTTTGTGGATGTCAGTTTTGAAGCCTTGAGTTTGGAATGTGACCATATTTGGACATATCTGTAGCCAGACGTGACCATATTTGGACAAGAGGTTGGAGCTGGGGAGGATGCCCTGATTAGATCGGACTGAGTGCTGTATTTATTTCAAACCAAACCATGAGTAGTGTTCCCAGCAAACTACCCATTCTGTCATTTAGGTATGAGGACGTATGGCGAAGGAAAACCAGAACACCAACAGAAACCCCAAGCAGATTTGGGGAGGACTTAAAAACTCCCCACAGAAACTTCAAGCCCAGGATGCTCTTGCTAATGACAGGAACAAACCAGATGAATACAAACAACGCTATTAAGTTTATTCTTTAAGCACAATACAAGGTACATTTTACAATCATCAAGGCATTCACAGGTGAAAAAGTGTGTCATCCCCGGCGGGCATGGAATATTTGTTCATTTTTCCAAGTAAAATTACCACATATTCCAGAACGAATCAATTATTCAGGAGATGCATGAACTTGCAAGTTCACATTCTTACTTGATGAAAAAAAAAACAACTCATGCATTAGCATTTTGACTAATGCCACGCTTGAACACAAACGAAATGCAAACAAAGCTTTTTCTCAAGAAAATAGAAACAGTCTGAAGTTGTGTGGATGACTTCACTCAGGGTGAAGCGGGCTTTGTCACAGCTTGAAAACTCTGTTACCTCAACATCTGACTTATAAAAACAGACTGATATCAATTTTCTGATGCAAAAACTATTACTGAGCCTTGGAAGGGATACGTAAGAAAATAAATATCCGGTTTTGGGTCGCTGAGGACGCTAAATATTTCATGGTAAAGTGCAAAAAACTTCAAATTACGCATTTTTCTACCATAACTTGACCAGCTGTGCAAACACTCCAGCATCGTACCATTCATAGTTCAGCCCAAGCCCGGGATAGAGAGGCTGGGTGAACGTCGTCTTGACTTTGTGGAGCAGAACCATCGGCTCAGAGACCTGATAAAAACACAGAATGCCCGCTTTATAATCCAGATACACTCCAATTTTGTTGGAGCTGGTGCCCGACACCGCCGTTTCCACGTTATTGTGACGGAACGAGTAACCGTTCTTTGCGCACTCTAGACTCCAGGACTTGTCACTGTTTCCGAAACGCGACTCGTCTGACGTTCGGCTGATGTCCTTGTAGGCCACTGCTGCGGACAGAGTGCGAGCGTACCACTCCACCTCCCAGTAGCATCGCTCTGATAAACCCTCCTCGCACAGCACCTGCGCAAACTTAGTGAACCTGTCCGGGCGAGCGGCGTACGGGCTGGGCGAAGGCTTCATCATGAGGTTCTTGCTTACCAGGTTGAGATAGGGGTAGTTCGAGGTCACGTCCAGTGTGAGGGGACGGCAGTCTGCCAGGAAAACAAAGTGAGGATAAACAATGATTCAAATCACAAACGGTGATGATTACTGCATTAAAGTGAAGGAGTCAAGTGAATTTCTTACAGCGTAGAAAGTCTTCTCTGCTTTGAGGTTCCGGCAGTAGCGAGAAGTCAACATAAGAGACTGTAAGAAAGAAACAGTCTTAATCATCACTGGACACGAATACAGCCAAAACACAAGAGTCAGAATCTGTATATTTACAGATGTTACCTGTGGCAGAGATCCTGGGCCACGTATCATTTAACACGGTCTCTAATTTGTCTCTCAGCTCAGACACGCTCTCGGTCACATCCTTGAAACAGCGCTGAGGAGCAGCACCAGGTGAAAAGTCCGGAGAGTCACAGGAAGGGGAGAGAGACTGGAAAACCTGAGGAGAAAACGAGACAAAGACATTAAAACGATATTGGCGAATAGGGAGAGTTTGAGTCAGGAATGTCAGCATCTTGCAGCTCATTCAGATTCATTGCTGGTTTGTACAGACATTTATTATAGTAACACGTTGTCACCCATTAATGACAATAATAAGATTTAATAATAATTTCTGTTCCTATTCCATCTATTTCTTATTCACCCTTTAACTTTATATGAAAATATAACTGTGATCCCTACAGGTTCATTTTTGTCATACATTGCAATATCCATTATGGCCAGTAGATGGGACTGTTTTCCATCATCTCAACTGGGCTCACTTAAACTTAAAGACTTGGGAGTAATTTGGCTGTAATGTATAAGGGACTAATACTGCCTAAAGAACAGAGTTTGACAAATTTTAAAAATTAATTACATTTTTTAAATTATTTTCAGTGCATTTAGTGCCATTAATTAATTTATTAAGCCGTTTATTTATTTACTACCTCATGATTAATGCAAAAAAAAAAAAAAAGGGATAAGAAAAATTGAAAACAACAACTTTAAAAAGTCAGAGACAACACAAATAAAGTGATCTGGCACCTGAATCAAATGGATGTGATCGTCAGTGCGTAACAGACGTTCCAGTTCGGTGTCTCTCCTCCTCAGCTGGGTGACCTCCTCCCTCAGCTGCAGCCGAAGCTCCTGAGCGTGAGCGACGGCAGTTTTCTCCTGGTCTGCGATCAGCTGCTTCAGCTCTCCGTGTCTCCTCAGCATGGAGGCGATCAGGTCGCCGAAGATCTTGTTGCAGTCCTCCAGCGCCGTATCTGCAAAGCTCTGTTTGAACACATCGGCTTTTTATCGTTTAAAAGATTCGTGAGCTAGCAACTAATGATTAGTTTTTTAAAGAATGGTAAAAACACGCTTAGCAGAATTTCCCTGAGCCCAAAGTGACGTCTTCAAATTGGATCAACAGTCCAAAACCCAAAGACTCTTCATTTATTATCATAATTGACAAAGAAAAGCAGCAAATTCTCACCTTTAAGAAGCTGGAACCAACATTTTTACATTTTTTTTTTACATTTTTGCTTGTAAAACGACTGAAATGATAAATCGATCACCAAAATAAGCTTTTCAAAATGAGTGTTTCTCAGGTCTGAAGGTCAAAAAGAAGAAAACCGACGACTAATGAATGCTAATGTTGCTTTGTAGCTGCTGGATGTTTAAACAAGCAACTAATGCATCTGCTAAAAAAAAACTTACCATATCGACTTATAAAGTGGTAATACTGTATGTCAGTGTTGCGATCACAACTTCTTTCTGCTGCCAAGAAGTGGTGAAAAATCACAATCAGTTATTGCAGGTTTACTGGAAGAGCTGAGAGCCGTTAATCAGTGTGGAAAATTGGGAGTATGTTGAAAATACTCCCTGAATTCTTGACGCCAGGTGCCAAAGTTAAAAAGTCACTCCAGGTTAAAATGGGAGCTTACAAGCTGCAGCTACACCCCAAACAGATGACGCTCATACGCCTCTAAATTAATGTTTTTCACACCTCGAGATTCTCCTCAGCTTCTTTCAGCCCCTCCAGCTCCTCCTCTCTCTGCACGACTCTCTTCTGGATTTCCTTTTGCCTGGAAACCAAATGTTTCTGGAAGGAAGAAAGTGGGATTATTTCCTGTGACGCTGGAAGGGCTCAGATTTTCAAAAACCAAACATGCTACCTCTATGTCAGCCCTTTGTTCGGAAACAGAAGTGGTGGTGTGGCTCTTGTGCTCATCTACAGCGCACACAGAGCAAACAAGCTGCTCGTCCGTCCGGCAGTAGATCTCAATCAGCTTGTTGTGCTTCGTACACATCTTCTCCTGCAGTGGGACTGTAGCAGAGACCAGCTGGTGCTTCTTAAACACAGGAACACTGTGTCGAGACTGGAGGTGAGCCGGACAGTACGATGCCAGACACGTCAGGCAGGACATGGTGGCTTTGTTGGGTCTGGTCTCAGGGCAGAAATCACAGGCGACGTCTGACGGGTCGGCACAGGCCACAGGAGCAGGGGGAGAAGCCTGCTGGACGCTCAGATTCTCCACAAGCTGGGGATGAGAGGAAAGAAGTGATGATGATATTTGGTCGACATATTCACCAATACCTATATACTGTATGTGCAAAGGCTAATTTATCAGTCTAGCACGAGTGCATACATCTGCCAAGTCTATATTTGTTCATTTAATGTTAAAAAAAATGGCAACATTTTTAATCTACATCAAAATAAAAATGTGAAAATTATTTTTTTTTATGGGGGAGAAATTTTAATCAGTGCAGAAAAATCATCACTGGTAATTTTTCATGAATGAAAAAAACAAATAAACAAACTTGACTGAACAAACTGTCTTAAAAGGACAACACTTTGTTTACATGTGGCGGACCCTGCCACCTTTCCAGCTTCGAAAACAGTGCTCTGGGGACTTTATTCTCCTCTGTGGGCGGTTTTTCTATTCAGTTTTTAAAAAAATAAATACTTCTGAGTTTGTATTATTACCATAGTGATATTGTAAATATTAAATTTCAGAGTTTGAATTTTCCTTCCAAAAATACACCGTTCACCTTTAATTTATGGAGAAAAATAGAAGTAAATATGACCTAAATTTACTGGTTACACCAAACCTTAGTCAAATTTTGTCAACTTTTGAAACATAACAAACTATTTCGACTGTACCACTCCTTCTTGCACTACATTTTGTATTTTAGCATAAAAAGACACTTTTTATTCCTAGTCTAGTTCACCTAGTTCACCTCAGCCAGCATGTTGTTCCTCCTCAGGACAGGCCTCGGACTGAACGTCTCCCTGCAGTAGGGACAGCTGTACTTTCCCCTCTGCTCCTCCTGCGTGTCCCAGAAACCCTCAAGACAGCTTCTGCAGTAATTGTGTCCACAATTTAAAGAAACTGGATCCTTCGGCCGGGCCAGACACACCGAACAGCAGAACTGTGGCTCGTCTCGCTGTTGCTTGTCAGCCATGTTAGTGACAACTACTGACAGATAAAGAGGTTCATGTTGTGTATAAAAGGGACTTCGACTCCTTCTTCTCCTTCTTCTTCTTCTTCTTCTTCTTCTTCTTCTCTTAATGGCAGTTTTGCAAACACCTTTGTGGCTCATTACCGCCACTTTCTGGAGAAAATAAACTGTACAGTGTTCAATGTGGAGACAAATACTACAAATACTTTTTTAAAATATGAATCTTTTAAGTCACAAAAGCTGCAGTTTGTCGAAAATGTTGCCAGGCTGTATCCAGAGGTCGTTTTAAATAAGAAAATGTCAATATGATCTGAGAGGGAACTGTATATTTATACAAAAAAAGAGACCAGAGAGTGTAATACACACAATAGATTAAAAAAAATATTTAAACACATGATTAAACCAGAAGTATGAACACCAGAGCGTACATAAAATGAGATTTTTATATATAAAATATATATTCTTAGTTAAATAAAGAATAAATTGACCAAGTGAACCATCCAAAATTAACTTGCAGGAAAAGACAAGTTTGTGCATACAGTGTATCTAATTCTGCTTTCTGTTATCTTTTTGATTTTGCTAAGCTGTGTGCTGTGAAAACCTTGCTTTGGGGCTCCCCCTGCTGATCAGAGCCTGCAGCTGCAGTGTAATAATAGACATCCCTTGTGAGGAGGTACACCAGTCAGCTGGACACGCAGAAAACATAATAAAACATGAACAAATGAGAAAAATTGAGCAATCAATGCTTTTATTGTTGAAAAAACAGATTTGTCACACACAAATATAGAGAATAGAGATCAGTGGAAAAGGCAAATCATCGTCAAACATCTTAAAATAAATTAATCTAGACAGAATTAAACATGAAACACCCTTAATCACTTTATTTACATTTATTTTAAGACATTTCCAACATATAAAGATTGCACGAGCCCAGTGTTCTTATGATTATGATTCTTATTACAAAATAAATCTTGTCAAAAAGTAACTTACAAATCAGTAAAGACAAACTTGACTTTTCCCTCCACCTGTGTCAGAGCCACCGCTTATCTGGTTTTGATTCTGTTGCGGTTCTTCTTCCCTTTAATCAAAGCTGAAATAATCACCCTTATCACCCGATCCTGCAGTTCCCTTCAGCTCTATGGATCCTTTTTTAACCTCTTTAAGATCATTGTTTTGGTTTTCTGGCTCTCAAACTCTTATCAATCATGTCAGTAGCTTCATCAAGTAGTTGTTTTAGCAAAAAGCTTTTACAATACCACTGTGCACTTCCTGCTCAGCAAACAGTGGAGGCGTGACATCCGGGTAGACAAGCTGATTTTATATAAAACACAATGCTATGATTGGCTCTGTGGAACTTCTGTGTTGTGCTGAAGGCTGGTAGTTTTAGTGCCGAAACCCAAGGGCCTCAAAAGGCCCCCCCCAAAAAAAAAATCAGTTACTGCTTAAACATCTTTTTTCCTTTGTTGATGACAGCATTCGCTGCCATCTCTACTGCCTCCAATGGCGTTTCTGCTTCTTCAGCTGCATCATGTCCAATCATACCTCCTAGAACTCCTCCTGCTGCTGCGAGAGTCACGGCTACGACACCTCCGGCAGCGACTACTGCCACTTCTCCTCCTCCTGCTGCTGCTGCTGTGGCGGCTGCTCCTCCTAGTGCTGGCATATTCTTCAGGAATTGCACTGCAACTTTTGATTTCTGCAGCACTGTGATAACTAATCCAACCATTGCTGCTACGCCGCAAAAAGCTCCCAACAACACTCCCGTTGTTGTACCTGCCAGGTCGATCAGAAACCTCTTCGACACTGTGCTTTTAGCCTGTTTTCTGACCTCTTCCTCCGGCATGTTTTTTGCCGACTGTCTAATGTGATCTTCTTCATTCTGGATTTCTTTCTCCACTGCTTCCAACACCTGATTGACGTAGTAGCCTCCATCGTTTTCCATCACCATCTTGTCTACTGTTTTAAGTAGCTCCTCCACCTGGAACTGGTTGCTCCTGTAGTTATTCTGCACTTTGTTATTCCAGTATTCATTATCAATGACGTGGCATCGACCTCCGCACCCCTCTACCAGATCACTCAGATTCTTATTCTGGCTGACAAACTCCTCAATTGTCATCCCTTTAGGGAGCTGGTCACCGTGAGTGAAGACGATCACAGCATATTTTAGTGCATCTTTAGAGAAATACTGGCATATTTTGTCGATGACAGCCTGCTCGTGCTCTGTGAATTTCTCCACCTTGAGTACAATGAGGAAAGCATGAGGCCCAGGAGAGCATTCTGTGATACAACTCACGATCTCAGGCTTCAAATCCTCTTCAGACCTCGCCGCATCAAAGAAACCAGGAGTGTCGATCAGAGTGATGCTTCTTCCATTGACAGACTTGGTTTCTGCTTGACATTCGCTTGTTCCAGAGTTGGGAGAATGGTTGGTGGTGAATAATTTCTCCCCAAATATGGTGTTAGCTAGGTTGCTCTTCCCGGATCCAGTTTTCCCCAGCAGGACGATCCTCTTTGTAGTTGACACTAGAAGAGGACAATGACTCTGTTAAGTACAATTTCTCTTTCTTGCCAGCCTTCCTTAGGTGGTAGCTTTCAACATTAGTATCTTAATACATTTTGGGAAACTGTAACCTGTATATGTCGTAATTTGTAAAATATGGCCAGAATTCGAAGCAAGTCCAAAAACATAGGGGACAGCGTATCATCAGCATAACCGACAACTGCTGCCCTTTGCTAGCTACCTTTAACTAATTAGCTCATGGCTCTGTTGGCCGTGGAGCCAGTGGCCCTAGAGTTTGCCTGGACTGGATCAAAGAGGGATTCACCGGGTTTAGCAGCCTGAGATTGAACACGGAACTGGGACTTAAAACAGCCTCAAAGACCAATGGGGGTCAATTTAACATCAGGGGATACAGTATGGAGGCGATTTACAGTGACTCCGACCAGGACAATGACACATTTCATTAATGTTGAGTTGAGTTTTTTTGAGATGCGTTTACCGACAAATTAAGCTCATCTTAGTTTGGTAAAAGAGAAAAACATGAATTCAGAGGATATAACGCCTAGAATAATATCCTTTGTTGACATTTTGTGAGTTAATTTTGTTCATTTAGTACACTAAAAGCTAAATAGCTTGTGAAACATAGTAAACTCGCTGCTGGCAGATGATGCTATCTGAAACTCATATTTGATATCTGATTGAACCTTTATCGGATTTTCTTTAAAGATCAAATGACAAATCAGTTAAATGGAAATAGAAATGGTAATTTGTTGCAGCCCTATCGTCATATAGCAACTACCCACCTTCATCTGGTTGGTGAACATCTTTTGTGAATCCTTTCAGTTGGAAATCTTCCTGGGCAGACCTGAAGACCTACAATACATGTAGAATTTAATACCAAACCCATCTGATGCTGATAAAATGTGGACATATAAACAGGTTGGTCTGTGCACAATGCATTTGTCATTACCTCATAAGCCTCTTCGTCATTGGGGTGGATGACGATGTTGATCAGCATTGGTGTTCTGCTGTTTCGGTTCTGTTCAAACTTACGAACTTCCTCCAGCAGAACCCTGGCTACCACGCTGTCAGGAAAACGCAGGGCAATCCCAGCTCCGAGGACCGGGAGAGCAACAGAACCAAACCCTCTCTCCTCACAGGAAGTCAGGATTGTGTTGATGCCCTGTCTCAGAACCTGGAAAAGGTCAGAATTGAATTAATTTAGAAGGCCAGACATAGCAAATACTGTATTATGATGTAGAGAACTAGAAAACATTCATTTCACCTGGACTGCACCTCCCTCTTGGTCATCATCCCAGGGAGAGAGGTTGAGGAAGAACACCGCATTGGATGGAAGTCCTCTCAAGCCTTCAACCAGGATGGCGTCACCAGGCATCGTTTTTCCCCCTGCTTCCTCTCTGAACCTTGCAGTCAGGTGACGTCCGACCATCTTGAAGAAAGTGTTTCCAACGCGGGTTGAGAGAGGATCGTGGCCAACCATGGGCGATACCACAGCATCGGCCTAAGAGGAGAACAGAAGAGGGGATTGGAAATCCCACAGATTAAATCAGATGACTTCCACAAGAAGAAATAAAAGTTAACCCCCCTAAGAAACGTCTCCTTATTGTCTTAGAGGTCATATTGATAACATTTGTATGTAGAGGAATCTTTTTTTTTTTTAACTAATACATCTACAGAGCTTGTAGAAAGGAAATTATAGTTTTGTTTATATATGTAAGAATTCTGACTTCTGACTGACTCTAACAAGGTTTGTGAGCCAATAGTATAACGCCATTGGTATCACGACAGGTTTCTTACCTGCTGGGTCTCGATGGTTCCCTGAATGATCTCTAGATGGACACCATCTCCAGGAGCTCCAGCAGTGGCTCCTCTTGCTGTGTCTTGGGCAGTAGCATCCATCTGGAAGCCCAAATCACTTGGTGTACTGTCTCTGGTATTTATCCCTTGGAGGAGACGGTCACATGCCTCCTGCATGGCCCTCACCACCTCTCCTCTGTTATCAATCAGGATGATTCTGCTCAGACTTCTCCCTCCCTGACTACCAAACTTCTTAATAGCAGTCACAATAGCCTCTGAGCACACATCGACAGGAACGCCAAACACACCTGAGCTGATACAAGGCATAGCTATGGACCTCAGCTCCATCATTTCTGCTAAATCCAGAGCAGACTGGACAGTTTTTTCCAGTAAAGCCCTCTCTCTGCCACCTGATTTTCCACCTACAGGCCCGACAGCATGCAGCAGTATCTTGCAGTTTAAGTTCCCCCCTGTGGTCGCTACCGCTTCACCTGTAGGTATTTTCCCAGTCTGCTTTACTAGATCACGGCTCTCCTTCTGCACCTGAGGGCCACCTGCTTTACTCAGCGCAGCAGCAACACCTCCACAGTGGTCAAGATCTTCATTGGCAGCGTTCACCAGGGCATCAGCATCCTGTTTGGTGATGTCACCCTGACACACCAGCACCTGGATGCCATCACGGAGGCTGTAGCTCGCAGCTGTTGTGTTTGCTTCACTGAAACTCAAAGATGCCAAATTCTGGGCAACATTTAGGAGTTCATCTTTCCCAGTGGGCCTTCGGACATATTTTACGACCCCTAGCGGGTCAGTAGTGACACGATCCTCAAGAAAGGGGTCCAGAATTTTTTCCAGCTTGTTTCTGACCTGAGTCACTTTGCTAGGTGGACCCTTCAGCACCACAGCGGGCCGAGAGGAAGATGTTAAAGGATGGAAGCTAACCCCTGAGTAGTCAAAACCATGCAGCTGCAGCAATTCTGGTAACTCCTGGGCTAACTCCAGGGAAGGAAGGTGGAGTATACTTTGGAAACTAGACTGGTCCAAAATAAAACGTGCGACAGCTTCACTCAGCTCTTCAACCTCATTTGTGTGGCCCAATAAGGTGACTGTGCCGTCTGAGCCAAATACGACCTGAGCCCTGTATTGCCCCTGGTGCATCTCATTTGTCTTGGACTTGAGTTTTTCCTGAAGCTCACGTGCCACAGCAGAGCAGTTAGGAACATGAATCTTGACTTCCTTGATCTCATGCTGCAGTGCCTCTTCTATTTCATCCAGTTTATCAGCAGAGAGGGTGAACAAACGTAGCTCTGTGTCTCGTAACTCTACTTGCACCTCGCCACCGACTCGCAAAAAGTCACCTAGCACAGCCGGACATCCATAAGCCTTTTTCAAGAAGGCCAAAAGACGTGGGCTCATATCAGAAACTGACCTTTCTAACACCAGATCCTCCAGATCGGAGATCAACTTTCCAGCCTTCAGAATCTCCTCCGCAGAGCCCTCCAAAACTATCTGACCTGCATTTCCCTGCGTGACCTTCACTCCTGGAAAATCTCGTCCTAGACTGTGCTCAATCTCTCTCCAGAGGAGACAGAGTTTGGCTACTCCCAGTCTACGAATCCTGGTTTTCTTCTCACGTTTAACACGCGAGTCCTCTGCATCCATCAACCTGGCATTCACCTGAGAACGCTCCCCAACTACAACAGCCATGCCAAGCTCGCTGTACACCTTCACCTCACCTGTGTTCTGAGGAGAGCTGCAGGACTGAAGCAAAGCTTTGATTTTGTGAGGGTCCACCTCATAGTGGCACAGGTAGCCATCAAAGAGTTGATCTACTTTGGCCTTCCAATGCCCAACTTCATCTACTGAACCAAGTTGGGCTAAACTCCTGACTAAAACCCTCCCCCCCTCTGGGTAAAGCTGGGCAGAACAGGCGACAGAGGCGAGCTGTTCCTCTAGTTTTTTCTCGGCCTTGGGACAATCCTTTAGGTAGTGAAGGAGGTAAGAATCAAGTCCTCGTTCATATTCTTCACCACTTGGTAGAGGTGCTGAGGTGGAGGTGGTGGAGGGAGGGTCCAGGCTGCCTCGCACGGTTAACACCAGATCATCCACAACATGCTGAGACCTCCGCAGGACCTCCTGCTGATCTGAGTCAAAAAGAGTGACATTAGTGATTCTGAGCTTTAAGGGGAACTGTCTAGTTTTGGAGAAGAGAATTAAACTGAGATGGTTAATGGTTACAATGTTAATGAGATAATAAAACAAAAATATTTATGAATAAACAAGCTGCTCTCAGAGGAATACGAGGTCCCCAGAACACTGTTGAAACTGTGTTTGTTTATTTAGTTTATTCAGTTGTGAAAATAAAGAGAGTTTGTTTATTTAGTTTGTCTCTCTTCTGATTAAAATGTCTTCCTCAAAACTACATACTGCACCTTTAAAGAGGAGAACTGCTGCTCCACAGGCTTTATATCAGATGAGACTTTACTTTTTCTGTCACTTATTTGCAGCGATGAAATGTACATTCTAGAAAAAGTACATTTACTCAAGTACATTACTTAACTGTTGTACTCTACTTAAGTATGTCCAGTTCCTGCGACTTTATACTTCCACATTTTGGAGGCAAATATTGCACTTTTTACTCCACTACATTTATTTAATAACTCTAATTACTTTGCAGATCGCACGCTGCATCAGAAGCAATCATTGCATATTTATATTTTATATTATATTTATATGATATTAACTTATTCTATTGACAAAATATTCATAACTGTCTCAAAGGAAACATTCTGACAAAAAGTACTGTGACTGTCATATTTAAAGGATAAGTTCACACATAACTGAAAATTCAGTCATTGTCTGCTCATCCTCATACTGATGGAAAGTTTTGTAATCCACGAAACATTTCTGGGGCTTCGTAGCAAAACAACGTTGCAGCGTTCTCCTGAACAACTGAAGTAGATGGGGACTTGTTTAATACGTCAAACACATAAAATGGCTCCATACAGCTCGATCCATACTGAATTTTCGTTTTAGGGTAATTATCAAAATCTTGAATATAACATGAAATACTCAAAATTAGGATAAGACCAATTTTTTTTTTTTCCAAGACTCAGATACACCTGATTCTCCATTAGCAGTGTAGTTTTAGCCTTCTTAAGTAAATTATGTTTTTCTCCCAATACTGAGTGGGGGGACAGCTGATTCCACATCCTGCCAGCTGTTGCAGTAAATAAAAGCAGATGTTTGACTCGTCTTCAGCAGTGGATTGCTGTGTCCCTGTGACATGACGTGGACTGTGCTTGTAAACTCAGCAGCAGCACTGATTTGCGTTTCCCTTTCCGGGGAAAACGAAACTTAAGGGTTCCACTGTTTGTGTTTATGATCCGACCTCACATACTTTCCACTGCATCTGTGTGATCACAGGCGATGCTTAATATTTCTATAATAACGCACCAGAATTAAAAGCTGACATTTTGCTCTACAGGACAATAAATTAATATAATGCAGTTTTTCATGGATTCAAACAAAGGACATTCTTTAACCAGCATTACAAGACAATATAAGCAAATCAGATATTAAATATGAAAATGAATTTAAAACATGAGTTAATGTATGGTGATGGCCTACCTCTCTGATGTTTGAAAGCAACGCTGTAGACTTTACCATCCACAGTCCTCAGTGGTCCGCACTCCCCTCCGCCTGATCTGCGGCGAATACGGAAGTAATTCTCTATCCTCTTCAGCTGCTTCCCCTGCAGGCTGTGGCACTCAAAGAAAACTGGATGCTGGTAATTATCAGCCATGTTCGGGCTGTTCTGGTGAGACGAGATATCCGCTGTGTCCGGTTTGAAGAGCGTCAAGTGTGTTTGCTGTCGGTCCCGCAGCACGAGCTCCGCCCCAGTGCTAAAAAAAACCCAGAGAGGCAGCACATACAACACCAGCTACGGAAGCCCAGAAAGGAAAGGGAAATGGAAAATTTTTATTTGTTTTCATTTATTTATTTTTTCAGGTGTGAAACAGTGATTTTCTTTTGTTTTTTCACAATATTTTTTTTTTCTGTAGATGTACTTGGAGACAAATGAAAATCAGAAACAATGGGCTGTGAGTCAAGTGTGTATTTATTTATTTATTCTGAAAAAAAAAAATCCTAAACACACTGTTACACATGTACAGAATTTGGATAATGTACATAACTGAAAATAAACATGTATCACATGTCCGCTCTTCATCACCAAACAGTCGTAGTCGGGGAAAAAAGCACGAGTGGATAAAATAAACGTATAAAGTCTAACATGGTTTGAAGTATCTGCTGACAAGTATCGCAGGCACGAGTAAAAGCGAGAGAGAAACATCTGGAAACCCCAGTGAGGAACGAGTTTAACCAAAGTATGAACCACTTTACACAAAGCGTCAGTTTCAAGATGCAGAAATGCAACCTTTTAAAAGTTAAATGTCTTTTTATATGTGTTTTTTTTTTTAAAACTAAATTCTCATCTCAGTAGTAGCCACTATTTTTAGAAGATACAGAGAAAACTGGCACAAAAACTCTGCAACGAAAGAAAACACTGAGCACTGAATTTGAAATTTGGGCGACTCAGGATTTGATGTTTAATTCCTCATTTCCACAACTTGACCAGTTCTGCATAAGATCCACTGCTTGGCCAAGATGCGACATCCTTCAGCCCGAGGCCAGGATAGAGAGGCTCAGTGAACTCGGTGTTGTCTTTGTGGAGCAGAGTCATCGTGTCAGAGATGCTATAAAAGGACAAAGTACCTGCTCTATAGTCCAGATACACTCCAATTTTGGAGGATTGTGGTCCTGACACTGTTTTGCTTACACTTTTGTGCCGGAAAGAGTAACCTTGTTGGGAGCAGTCTAGACTCCAGGACTTGTTGTTATTCCCAAATGAGTCACTAGACGATCTGTTGATATCTTTGTATGACACCGCCACAGAACAAGTGCAAGCACTCCGAATAACCTCCCAGTAACATCGCTTTGACAACCCCTCTCTGCACAACACCTGCCTGAGACATGTAAACCTGTCTGAGTGAGTACCATAATAGTTCTCACTGCCTGAATTCGTCGCCCGCCGGTTCTCTTGTGAAAGGGACAAATATCTGTAGGCCGAGTTCACATCCAGTGTCAGAGGACAGCAATCTGACAAAGCAGAACAAAGCAGGAAAATATTATCATCACCCCTTTGATATTCAGATTATTATTAAAGCACGGGTATATGGTGAAACTGCATAGGATCAAAGTTTTACTCACAGTGTAAAAACTCTTCTCTGGTCTTTGGCACAGGTGGCAGCACAACATCTACAGTAGACACTGAGAAAAAAGAGAAGAAAAAATCCTAAATACAACTGGATTTGAAAAAAAACAAAACACTATGACTCTAGATTTTTTGTGGCATAGACATACATGTGGCAGAGATCCTGGGCCACGTGTCTTTCAGGAGCTTCTCCATGTCATCCCTCAGCTCAGACACACAACCTGTCACAGCTGCGAATGAATGCTGAGGACGGACCACAGAGTCAGAAGGCAGGTCTGGAGATTCACAGGAGGTGGAGAGGGACTGGAAAGTCTGGAAACACAAAATTTGCAATTTGTCCATTTGTCCTACTGTTTGGTCCAAAGAATAACAGATCACCAGTCATCATCATGGTCATCATGAGAGTTGCTCTGTCAGATTTGTCCAGCAGATGTCACTTTTGGGCAATGTGTTCAGGTCTGCATGCTCTGAGCCTCTACAGTTACAGTGCTATGACTGCACAGCACTGATTATTTAGTCATGTAGAATCGACACACAAAGTAGGGATGTTCCAGCTACATCACCATGTCTCTAGTTCTGGTTATGATTATTATTATTTCACCTTGCCTTGTCCCGTCTGCTCTGTTTCCACCTTACACGGACGCCTCATAAGTTTTATAAAGCTGCCAAAAACACAACTTGCGTTTTGGGGGATTTTTTTGTCTGTCAGGCGAGTGCGCAGGGACCATCTACAAAGTGCAACAGCTGAAAATAGAAAATAAATTCAAACCTATCCTGTACAGTTACTCTCTGGTACCTGAATGAAATGGATGGGGTCGTCCCTCCTCCTCAGCTTGGTGATCTCGTCCTCCAGCTGCAGCTGCAGCTCTTCAGCCTGAGCGACAGCAGTCTTCTCCTGGCCTTTGATCAGCTGCTTCACCAGAGTGCGTTTCTTCTTTATGGACACACATAAATCTACATTGTAGGCAATTCCTGTTCAATAAATATGACTTCCAATATTGACTTCCTGCGTGAGTTCACCTGGCTGAGGTATTTCAGGGAGACGAATTCAATGAACTGCAAATTCTGCTGTCGATACCCACAACATGCGGGGAACATGAAATTTGCTGATAAGACTGGCACTACACAATTAAAACACGACAATTAAAACACTACTGTTGTTGTCAGTAGAGCATAAATATTCACTTTGTGTTTTTAAGCTGTATAACTGGTGTATGTTATTAAAACTATTGCACAAGTTTATAAGATTGTAGTTTATGCATTTATTGTCAAAGTATTTATCAGTAATATAGTGAAAATGATAGGAAAACTTTGCAAGTGGATTTATAGTGTGCGCCCCTAAATTTTTTGCTTGCGCCCCTAAAATTTTAAGTTAGGGGCCACTGTGCTCCTAGTAAAAAAAGTTAGTCTGGAGCCCTGACTTAGAGACAAATGAAAATCAGAAACAATGGGCTGTGAGTCAAGTGTGTATTTATTTATTTATTGTGAAAATAATGAACAAAAAAAGAAGAAAAATCCAAAACAGACTGTTACACATGTACAGAATTTGGATAATGTACATAACTGAAAATAAACATGTATCACATGTCCACTCTTCATCACCAAACAGTCGTAGTCGGGGAAAAAAGCACGAGTTTAAATAAACTTATAAAGGCTAACATGGTTTGAAGTATCTGGTGACAAGTATCCCAGGCACAAGTAAAAGCAAAACACTAAACAAACTTTCAGCATTAAGGGCCACAGCACTCTGAGACACATCTTGTTTTTAAAAAGTGTGTTCAAACATTTTTGGAAAAGTCAGTTTTAAATTAGACAAACCTTCAGCATAGACCCACATCGTGCCTGGTGAGAAACATCTGGAAACCCCAGTGAGGAACGAGTTTAACCAAAGTATGAAAGTGTTTAAAGTTAAATGTCTTTTATGTGTGTTTTTTTTTAAAAACAACTAAATTCTCATCTCAGTAGTAGTCACTATTTTTAGAAGATACAGAGAAAACTGGCAGAAAAACTCAAAAGAAAACACTGAGCACTGAACTTGAAATTCGGGCGACTCAGGATTTAATGTTTAATTCCTCGCTATTGTAAAATCACATCCTCTCATCTGTCATATGTTATGATCGTATATTGATCATTCCACTATGTCACTTTGTTAATGTGGTTGAAATCTACAGAAGAGGATTATGGCTACTGTGAAAAAAAATGTGAGTTCTGGCGTTTTTGCTCAGAAGTCTGTGAAAAAAGTCAGAAGTAATTATTATTTTTACAATGGTCCTAACCTTCCGTAGAAATCCTCCCTGAAACTCGCCAGTGGATTTTCTGATCGCCAAACTGTCTAGATGTAGAAAAAAAAGGAGGATATTGAAGGGCCAATTACAGCCTGATCAACAGTGGCACACACCAACCACCTCAATATATGTTTCATTTCCACAACTTGATCAGTTCTGCATAAGATCCGCTGCTTGACTGAGATCCATCATTCTTCAGCCCAAGGCCAGGATAGAGAGGCTGAGTGAACGTGGTTTCTACTTTGTGGAGCAGAGTCATATGTCTACCACTGATGCTATAAAAGGACAAAGTACCTTCCTCATAATCCAGGTAAACTCCGACCGTGGAGGTTCGATTGCCTGACACTGGTGTTCTTCCATTATTGTGTCGGAAATAGTAACCTTGTTGGGAGCAGTCTAGACTCCACGACTTGTTGTCATTTCCAAACTCTGAGTTATATGAGGATGGTTGACTGATGTCTTTGTATGACACTGCCACAGACCAGGTACTAACTCTGGCTGCACAACACCTGCCTGATATTGTTCCTGACATTTACCCATGTGCCTGAGTATTTATCATAAGAACGAATACCATTATTTTTACTCGTCGCTCGCCGATTTTCTTGTGAAATGGACAAATATCCAGAGACTGTGTTCTGATCCAGTGTGAGAGGACAGCAATCTGACAGAAGAACAAAACAGGAAAACACATTTCAACGTCAACCTTTTGATATTCAGATTATAATCAATGCCCTGGTGTATTTTGGAACATGTAGCATCAAATGTTTTACTCACAGCGTAAAAAGTCTTCTCTGGTCTTTGGTTCAGGTGGCAGCACAACATCAAGAGTAGACACTATCAAAGAAAAATAAAACTAAATACTACAGCATTTGAATCAAATCACTGTATACCCCAAGGTTTTTATATTTCTGTAAGGTACCTGTTGCAGAGATCCTGGGCCATGTTTCATTCAAGAGGCTCTCTACATCACCCCTGAGCTTAGACACGCCGTCAGTCACAGCTTTGAACGAACGTTTCACAGCTAAAGGATCAACACGCACAGCTGGATTTTCTCCTGAGTTGGAGAGGGACTTGAAAGTCTGGAATGAAATAAAATAATTTTAATTTAATTATGCACTTTTTACACATCTGTCAAACTTTTTGGTCCCAAGTATAATAGATCAATCGACAGTTACAGACGATGAGTGAGTGCTTAGGCTTGTTTCATCAGTCGGGATTGACAGAAAAACGGAGTATTAAAATACTACAAAACAGACAAAATTGCTCCTCACTGGTCCTGTACAGTTACTCTCTGGTACCTGAATGAAATGGATGTGGTCGTCCATATGAGAAAGCTGTTCCAGCTCAGAGTCCCTCCTCCTCAGCTTGGTGATCTCGTCCTCCAGCTGCAGCTGCAGCTCTGCAGCCTGAGCGACAGCAGTCTTCTCTTGGCCTTTCATCAGCTGCTTCGCCAGAGTGCGTTTCTTCTTTATGGAGGAGATCAGCTCATCAAAGATCTTGTCGCTGGCCTTCACTGCAGTCCCGCTACAGCTCTGTTCATACAAAGACAGAAGGTTTTACAAGCACATCTTGCCAGAGATCAAAACCTGGACAAGACTACTTCTTTTATAGTGATCAATACAGACACAGGATCAAATACTTGAAGTCTAATTTCCACACCTTGTACTCCTTCAGAGCTTGGATCAGCTTATTCAGCTCCTTTTTGCGCACCTTTTCTCTCTCCTGGACTTCCTTTTGACTCGCAGTCAGTTGTTTCTGAAAGAAAATGTTGAATGGTTTTATGAATACAGTTATTACTGTCACATGTATAAGAAAAATGGACTCAAATAATAAAAATAACACATTTTGTTAACATTTTGTTTCATGATCACTGGTTCTGCTGTGTGTTTGCTTCTACCTGTTCCTCGGCCCTCTCTGCTGCAGCTGACACTGTACGATGGCCTTTATGCTCATCTATAATGCACAGATAACAGATGCACTTCTGGTCCGTCTGGCAGTAGATCTCCATCAGCTTGTTGTGCTTCTTACACATCTTCTCCTGCATTGGGACTGTAGCCGGGACCAGCTGGTGCTTCTTCAACACAGGAACACTGTAATGAGGCTGGAGGTGAGTCGGACAGTAAGATGCCAAACAAGCCAGGCAGGACATGGTGGCTTTGTTGGGTCTGGGCTCAGAGCAGAAATCACAGGCAACGTCTGACGGGCCGGCACAGGCCACAGCAGCAGGGGGAGAAGCCTGCTGGGTGCTCGTCTTCCTCAGATTCTCAACAACCTGGAGGCAATAAAATGAGAAGGTGGTGAGAAATATTGTAGATTATGACACCGAAGATAAACACAGAATAAGAACAAAATATAGAATATTTAAGATAAGGATATTTGGCAGACTCCTGCCTTTAACAGGCATTCAAATTTATCATGTTACTGCCTACAGGTGAAATATTTCGCAGGACTACTCAGAATTTGGTCGCGGTTGCAGGCAACAACAATATTCAAGAATCTCCAAGAATTGGGCTGTTTGTGAAGAAATGAGAGGGGCCTAAGATTACTTTACAGCCCTCATTGCTTATGACCACATATTGCATAAAACAAAAGATGATTAAAAAAATAATAATCTCACCATCAAGAACTAATATAACATGCTGGATTTTGACAGTTGTAGTAAAAATAGTGACCCAATAGTAGGTATCAGGATACATGGGTCCAACAGTTTGATAGATAGGCTAATAATCATTTTATTAAGTGCTGCAGTTTAGATCTACACGTTTGGCTTGCAGCAACTGAAGTGGCTCAAAGTGACCTAAAAACCTATAAGTTAACAACCACCCACTACCACCATCTCTATTTCCCCGCCATTACCTCAGCCAGCATGTTGTTCCTCCTCAGCACAGGCCTCTGACTGAACGTCTCCCTACACTGAGGACAGCTGTACTTTCCTTTCTGCTCCTTCTGGTCCCAGCATCCCACAATACAGCTTTTGCAGTAATTGTGTCCACAGGGAATGGTGACCGGCTCCTTTAACAGCTCTAGACAGACTGAACAACAGAGATGAGTCTGGTCCAAGTCCATGCTGCGCTCCTGCTGCAGCTCAGCCATGTGGATGACTTTCACACATGCAGTGAGTGAGGGGCACTCTTAAGTTTCATTTATTCTCAAGTTGAGGGTTTCAGGGGATTTTCTTCCCACTGAGGCGGGGCTTTTGCAGCACTCATCCAACCTTGTCAAAGTAACCACATTACATGCAGCTGCCAGTTTATGGCTAGTGTGTGGTTAGTCTTTGGCTGGGTGTGACTGCTATTTATTTGTTTGAGCTCGGTTTAAAAAGCCATAAACTGGCAAGTCAAGGCACCCCCAGACCCCAAGGTACTGCAGTCTTTATAAAGAGAAAAGTACCTGTCTAATAAAGATATTATAGGCCCAGTTATCTTACCTGTTCAAAAAGTATGACAATGATTTAAATGTAGCCTCTCCCCACCACTTTCAAACAGTAAGTTACTGACAGTAAGTAAAAAAAAAATCAAAAAATAACTTTAAAACATAAAAAAGAGCACAGACAAGTCATTCGAGTCATTTCTATTAACTCAAGTCGATAAACTGCCTCCAGTGATGCCACTGCAGTAACTGAGGTGCATTGTGGGTAATGTAGGCGTAGAATAACAAATGCCATACCTTTGGTTCTGCTGTATCGATTTTGAGCATTTGTTTTTAATCTGTCCATAATGAGTCCAAGAGAGAGAGAGAGAGAGGAGTGCAATGAGACACCAGTGGACTGCTTTTCATAAGACATGAGGTGTTGAGATAGGATAGGGCACAGCCATGAGTTTAGGGATCTCTGTGACAGAAAGATGTTTCTTTAAAGCTACCTTTAAGACAGGATAAGCACTAAAGACTTTCTCTTGTAATGAGGCCCCAAGTTGCCTTAGAAACCTTAGAAATTCTAATAAAAACTCAATCAGCTCATCCAAAATGTCTAAAATATTAAATGGAACAGAGACTGGGAAACAATTATGAGCACACAGATATTTAATTGTTAGATTACATGCACGTATATCACAAGCAATAACTTTAATAACAAAAATTGGGGTAAAAAAACGAAAAGCTTCTTAAAGCATCCAAACGTCATGAAAGTTTAAAATGAAACATCAAATATAAAATGAAGAATTAAAGGATCACTGTGTAGTTTTAGGGAAGAAATTTGAATCAGTAGAGAAAGATCTCTATTGACTTTTTTAAATGCCTAAACAAACTAAATAAACTGAATAAACAAACTGACCTTAAAGGACAACACAGTTTTTTTTATTGTTTTACTTTGTTTATATGTGGCGGACCCTGCCCCCTTTCTAGCATCAAACAGTGTTCTGGGACCTTATTTTCCTCTGAGAACAGCTTGTTTATTCAGTTATGGAAAGGATAAATATTTCTGAGTTTGTATTTTTACCTCATTAATATTGTATTGTAATATTGTCCTCTCTAACACTACACAGTGCCCCTTTAAATGTTTTAAAAAACACTAATTCCATTTAAATATCATAATAAATGTCTTTCATCTTTCCCAGATAGGTTTTCACAGCTGCTGCTGTTGGATCACTCAAAAAAAATTAAGAGAAAAAAAAGCCAAAACTCACCAAGAACAAATCAACTGATGGAAACAAAAACATTATTCAGCATCTTGACAGTGTAAAAGAATTAGTTACAGACAGTTTGAGATAATTAATCACTTTCATCTTATAATAAAATAATCACATGAGAGTCTAATAATGTCATAATTTATAATAAATGTCCTCAAACTGTCTTGAATCATTATGTAAGAATTGCATTTCATCAACAACAATTTCTCAGATATATACTAATTATTTCCCCTGTATTGCTAAATCAATAGTCGCACTGATACTCAACACGTAGCCCCTTGTTTCCTAGTCAACCACCTGCTCCACTCTGTTTATTGACGATGCTTTATTGTTTGTTTCGATCTGCTGCAAACCCAGATTGGCTCCAGACAGCGCTCGCTGCCTTCTGCGCGGCTTCCCATGTCGTCTCTGCTCCTTCAGCTGCATTAAATCCTGTCTGACCTCCCTTTACTCCACTTTCTAAAGCTGCATATGCAACTGTTGCTCTTCGGAAGAACTCTGCAAGGTCCTGAACACTTCTAACATCTGATTTAACCATTTCTGCCAGACCAAGCAAGCGATCAAAAATCTGTCAATAAAACTCTTTTTAGCTTAATCCACAATCCTCCTGTGACGTTTTCTGGTGACTGTCTCATGTTTTTGTCCTCTTGTTTTTTCATTTCCTCCACTTTTTGCAGCATCTCATTGGTGTAGCACCTTCCATTGTTTTCCATCACCATCTTGTCTATGGACTTGAGCAGCTCCTCCACCTGATGCTGGTTGCTCCTGTATTCATGCTTTGGTTTTTCTTTCCAGTATTTATTGTCGACAATGTGGCACCGGCCTCCACACTTCTTCACCAGATCATCCAAAGGCTTAATCATGGTGACGAAATCTTCAATCGTCTTTCCTTCAGGGAGCTGGTCACCATGAGTGAAGACAACTGTTGCATATTTGAAAGCTTCTTCAGAAAAGTTTTCTTGAATTTTTTGGATGACAGCCTGCTCCTGCACTGTGAATTTCTCCTGTTTGAGCACAATGAGAAAAGCATGAGGCCCAGGAGCACACTCTGTGATACACCTCACTATCTCAGGCTTCAACTCCTCCTCAGGTCTGCCTGTGTCAAAGAAACCAGGAGTGTCGATCAGAGTGATGCTTCTCCCATTGACAGACTTGCATTTTGCTTTACATTCTCTTGTTTCGGAGTTGGGATTGTGGCCGATCTTGAAGAGTTCCTCTCCAAATATGGTTTTAGCCAGGCTGCTTTTCCCAGATCTAGTTTTTCCCAAGAGGACAATTCTCCTTCTGTTTGACACTGAAAGAGAATAATATCCATCACTGAGACTGTACGTTTGTCATTTTGTTGTTTTTACAGTGCCTAAAAAAGTTTTCAACCCCTTCATTGTTTCCCCCTACATTTACTTTTACATTTAGGGCATTTAGCAAAAGGGTCTTACAATAAGTAAGTAAGTACAATAAGTACATTTGTCACAAGAGAGAAACCACAACATATCACCTTCGATAAAGTAGAAAAGAAAAAAGAAATAATTTTCAAGCCCTCATCTGAGCAAAGTAGCTGCTATTTATCAAGGATACCATAAGTACAAAAGTGCTATGATGTAAGTGCTAAGGGTAAGTGCCTCTTATTGCTTTTCAAATGCTACCATAGTCAATATACAAAAAATATACAAAACAAAACAGAAGAAAAACTCTTTAATGTCAAAGTGAAAACAAAGTTATACAAAGTAATGTCAATTAAATAAGAAAAATGTAAAATAAGTGATTGCACAAGTATTCACCCCCTTTAAATTAACTGACTTAATTCCAGCCAGTTGGTGCTAGTAGTCTCACAATTAGTGAAATGGAGATCAGCTGAGTGCAGCGAATTTGTCTCAAGTGATTGTAGTATAAAGACACCTGTGTCTGAAGTTCCAGTCACTGGTTAATCAGCATCCCTGGCTACAATTACATCATGAAGACAAGAGAACACTTTGTGAAAAGGTTATTGAAAAGTATAAGTCAGGGGATGGATACAAAAACATTTCCAAGTAACTGAACATCCCCTGGATTTCAGTTAAATCCATCATTAAGAAATCTAAAGGAATATGGCACATGTGTAAATCTGCCTCTGGTATGTCATGGAATGTTTCTTTTAAATGGTGGTTCGGTCATTGATCCGTAAAAACACGTAGTTGACAGGAGACCAGTGAGGAAGACCAACAAGACACCTATACTCTGAAGGAGTTAAAAGCCTCAGCAGCTGACATGGGAGAGACTCTGCATACAACAACTTTTAACCGGGTTCTTCACCAGTCAAAGCTTTGTGGGAGAGTGGCAAAGACAAAGTCAATGTTGAAGAAAGCTCACATTAAGTTCACCCAAAGGCATGTGGGAGACTTCAAGGTCACCTTGAAGACTGACCATATCGCCCATGATTCCATTTATAAAAGCAATAAAAGGGGAAACCATCCAAGGGGGATGAATACTTTTTATAGGCATTTTTTGATATGTGAAGAATCAAATGTTTTACTCACAGCGTAAAACGTCTTCTCTGGTCTCTGGTTCAGGTGGCATCACAACATCTATATAAGACACTATAAAGAAATTTAAAACAATTAAATACCACTGAACCTGAATCTAACCACTGTATACCCCTGGGTTTTTATACTGTAAGGTTCACAGAGTACAGCTTTTGCACACCTGTGGATCGCTTCACTTGCAATGATTTTTAATAACAATGTTTTCGGTACTTAGACCTTCAAGATAACCTGATGAAGGTAGCTGAGTAACGAAACATTGTTATTAAAATTCATTGCAAGTGAAGTGAACAGTGTGCAGAAGTTTTTTCCTAACATTTCTGTAAGGTACCTGTTCTAGAGATCCCGGGCCATTTTTCATTCAAGAGGCTGTCTACATCATCCCTCAGCTTAGACACGCCGTCAGTCACAGCTTTGAATGAATGTTTAGGACGAACAAAAGGACCAACACGCACAGCTGGATTTTCACAGGAGTTGGAGAGGGACTTGAAAGTCTGAAATGAAATACAATCATTTTAATTTGCACTTTTTACACATCTGTCAAACTTTTTTGTCCAAAGTATAATAGATCAATAGTTAACTTTTAGTTAACTAAGACTAAAGTTGTTATAAAAATTAACTTGGCCAGCAGATGTCACCTTTGGTTCATGTATTCAGCTGAGCTTTGTTACAGAGTTTTGCATGTTTTAAGCTTCTACAGTTACAGACGAAGAGTGAGTGCTTTGGCTTGTTTCATTAATCGGGGTTGACATATTGTGGAGCTGAACTGTGGGCCACGCCCCTCCAGCCTGGATACACCAGGTTGAGCGCCTCTCCCAGCTGAATGCAGCAGGTGAGGGTGGTTGGTTAATTAACTGGGTTTGGAGTCACACACACTCACAATCACTACAGAGCAGCAGTGGGAGCACGCAGCATGAGAGGTGACTGAGATCTGGAGATTTGGACCAGAATATCAAGATTTGTTTGTGCAGAGCTGGGCTTTCGGGGGAGACGCAGCCAGTGAGCTCTTTGTATTTTCATGTCCTTGTTTGTTGCACTGCTGGTGTCCACTTAATGGTGGTGAGCACTTGGGTGATTTGATTGGGAGCTGTAGATGGTTGGGATCATGTTAAATAAATGTAATTAAAATATTATTTTATGGTTGAATGCAGTTAAAGTATCATGTATTTGGATTTATCCTGGAGAGCTGATTTATTGTATAGTTAAAATCTTAGAATCATAAGGTTAAATCAAATGTATTGAAGGTGATAGCTGTATACTGTATTTAACTTATTTATTTGGGATATTAATTATTTGCTGCTTATTTACAGGGTTTATTTCTGGTTATTTAAAGAATTTGTATGTGTTTATCTTGTTTCTTTTTCTTAACGTGGTGTTTGTTTGTGTTTAAAGGTTTTTCACCTGACTATCCACAATTGCATCTGACTTCCATAAATAAAAAGAAAGAAGTAAAAAGAGCAAAGGTGTGATGAGTGGAATCCTGTAAAGTCCTCCCGAGATTAGCTGCCTTTCAAGTGGGGAGTTCTGCACTGATACCTTGCACAAGTGAGGGCACTTGACACATATATTGTATTAAAATACTACAAAACAGACAAAATTGCTCCTCACTGGTCCTGTACAGTTACTCTCTGGTACCTGAATGAAATGGATGTGGTCGTCCATATGAGAAAGCTGTTCCAGCTCAGAGTCCCTCCTCCTCAGCTTGGTGATCTCGTCCTCCAGCTGCAGCTGCAGCTCTTCAGCCTGAGCGACAGCAGTCTTCTCCTGGTCTTTCATCAGCTGCTTCGCCAAAGTGCGTTTCTGCTTTATGGAGGAGATCAGCTCATCAAAGATCTCATCGCTGGTCTTCACTGCAGTCTCGCTACAGCTCTGTTCATACAAAGACAAACATCAAGATTATCTCTGTGGCAAAATTCAGATTTTTTTTTTTTTTTTTTGACACAGTAGGTTTTACAAGCACTGAAGTCTAATTTCCACACCTTAAACTCCTTCAGAGCTTGGATCAGCTCATTCAGCTCCTTTTCTCGCTCCTTTTCTCTCTTCTGGACTTTCTTTTGACTCGCAGTCAGTTGTTTCTGAAATAAAAGTACAGGGTTTTGTTGATACAATCAGTACTTATTCTATTATTTCCATCACAGGTGGTAATACAATTTGGACTAAAATAACAAACTTGTCAATATGTCAGACTGCAGACCTTTCTGATTTTGTTAACCGTCTACAGTTTCATGATCACTGGTTCTGCTGTGTGTTTGCTTCTACCTGTTCCTCGGCCCTCTCTGCTGCAGCTGACACTGTACTGTGGCCTTTATGCTCATCTATAATGCACAGATAACAGATGCACTTCTTGTCTGTCCGGCAGTAGATCTCCATCAGCTTGTTGTGCTTCGTACACATCTTCTCCTGCAGCGGGATTGTAGCAGAGACCAGCTGGTGCTTCTTCAACACAGGAACACTGTAGTGAGGCTGGAGGTGAGTCGGACAGTAAGATGCCAAACAAGCCAGGCAGTACATGGTGGCTTTGTTGGGTCTGGGCTCAGAGCAGAAATCACAGGAAATATCTGACGGGCCGGCACAGGCCACAACAGCAGGGGGAGAAGCCTGCTGGGTGCTCGTCTTCTTCAGCTTCACAACAACCTAGAGGCGATAAAATGGAAGTTGGTGAGAAATATTGTATTGCAGAAAAGGACAGGTGTAGCACAGCTTCTCAATTCTCTAAATCTGTTACTCGTTTTATAGAAAATGTTATAATTTTTTCTATATTTTATATTACAATTGTTCTGTATGCGGAGTTTAATGGGCCAAACTGAAATATAAGAACACAAAAATAAATATATAATAAAATAATAACGTGTAAATAACACAAATAATAATAAACATATAATTCAATGCTTAATAAATACATAATTATATAATAAAATGTTTCTATAAATAAAACGCATTACAAGACATTAAAAAATATAAATGCTACATGTATTTCTCTATTTATTTAGTTACTCATTTATTCACACATTTATCAATGCTTTTTTGATTGCATGTATCTATTTGTACTTCTATCCTGAGCATAACCTGCAGCAGCACAAAGAATAAATCTGTCAATTTCATCCATCAAAAGTCAGGGGGCGGTTTAAAGGCTCTGATTGGAGAATGAACAGTATTTCCTGTAGTGGCATAGTAACCAATACCTTGGTGCATAAAACCCACCATATATCTACAGCTAGAACTGTGGTAAATCACGGACATATTTATAGCCAGTGGTTGTAGTTGGCTGATGTGTGCGTCTTTTCCCCCCCCATCAACATGGCAAGTTATATATGTGTATATGTGATTGTGATTTTGGGCTATATAAATAACGTTGATTTGATTTAATTTGATTCGATGGTAGCTTTTATGATTTTTGAATAGAGCCTAATTCACAGGCATATTAAGACTTTAAGGATATGAATGCAAATTTCAAATTAGTTAGACTGTTTATCAATCAGAGCCTTTATCCCGAAAGTACAAACAAATCGAAACATTTATGAAGACAAATGTATGCAAAATTGTAAATAAATAGAGAAATTAACATTTACATATTATTGTGTCATTTAATGTGTGATTTATTCACTGCCAGTTGAAACGATGTGTTCAAACGGCTGCTTCCGTGTCTGAAGCAGCTTCAGACACGGAAGCAAAAAAACAGGATTTCACAGTGATGAGGTGACAAAGTGACGCTTTTTACAAGGAAAGAAAAATCTTAATGTACTGTATTTAATGCCGAATTAACAAGAAGGCACCAATGAGTTAGAATCCGTTGTCGCCGTTTCACAGAGTGTGTTAAGTTTCTCCTCATGACGCAGCAACTCTTAAAATTACACGATTTGCAAGGGAGTCTGGGATATCGCCGTCACTAGTGCCTTCACTTCCTTACTCGATCATGACTTTCACACACAGCAGCCCACTTCTTGAAACAACTCCATACGTGCTGATAAGAGATTTACTGAAAAGATATTTAAATTTGAAAGATAATAATCACTTTAAAGATTTAGAGTTAAACTCTATAAAACTATTTGGCTTTTAAGGGACTACAGTCTAAATGCAGACACTGTTGCCAGTGTCTCAAAGTAACCTCCCACCTGTAGGCCTGTACTCACAACCTTTCCTACCTCAGCCAGCATGTTGTTCCTCCTCAGCACAGGCCTCTGACTGAACGTCTCCCTGCAATTAGGACAACTGTACTGTCCTTTCTGCTCCTCCTGGTCCCAGCATCCCTCAATACAGCTTTTGCAGTAAGTGTGTCCACAGGGAATGGTGACCGGCTCCTTCAGCAGGTCCAGACGGACTGAACAGCAGAACTGACTCTGGTCCAGGTCAATGCTGTGCTCCTGCTGCTGCTCAGCCATGTTGATGAGTGCGCAGTGAAGAGCACTCCTAAGTTTCGTCTTATCTAAAGCTACTTCCCACTGGAGCAGCAGGCCCAGGGGCCAATAAACATGTTTATTGGTTGCATTAAGTCACATGGCAAAGAGGGCAGTGCTTCAATCACACACCTTTGCTGGACCCACCGTGTATCAATGAAGGTAAGTTAAATAACACAAACAGTTCAACAGCAACTCAGACAAAAACTGAACATCATAGTCTTTACGAAAGTAGGATTTATTGCAGAACTGTTGTATTAGACTGCGTTTTGCCTTAAAGGTGCACTATGTAGTTTTAGGGAAGAAATCACTGACTGATTTTGTTATGGCAAAACAAACTCTCTTTGTTTTCATGACTGAATAAACAAACTGACCTTAAAGGACAACACAATTTATACTGTTTTACTTTGTTTATATGTGGCGGACCCTGCCACCTTTCTAGCTCCAAACTGTTCTGGGGACCTTATTTTCCTCTAAAAACACCTTGTTTATTCATATCATTCATTTCTGAGTTTGTATTAGTACCTCATTGATATTATAAAGTTAGATTTCTTCTCCAAAACTACATCGTGCCCCTTTAAATGTTTTAAAAATGCATAGTACATTTAAATATCGTAATAAATGTCCTTCATCTTTCCCAGATAGGTTTTGATTAACCAAAGAAATTATTACAAAGTTCATAAAGTTGTCATTCGTGGTCTGCAGAACTTATTGTAGGCGACACAACAAAAAAGAGAGAAAAAAATCAACTGATGGAAACAAAAATATTATTCAGCATCTTGACAGTGTAAAAGAATTAGTTACAGACAGTTTGAGATTATTAATCACTTTCATTTTATAATAAAATAATCACATGAGAGTCTAATAATGTCATAATTCATAATAAATGTCCTCAAACTGTCTCGAATCATGTATGTCTTATGTAAGAATTGCATTTCATCGACAATAATTTCTCAAATATATACTAATTATTTACCCTGTATTGCTAAAACAATAGTCGCACTGATACTCAACACGTAGCCCCTTTAGTCAACCACCTGCTCCACTCTGTTTATTGCCGATGCTTTATTGTTTGTTTCGATCTGCTGCAAACCCAGATTGGCTCCAGACAGCGCTCGCTGCCTTCTGCATGGCTTCCCCTGTCGTCTCTGCTCCTTCAGCTGCATTAAATCCTGTCTGACCTCCCTTTACTCCACTTTCTAAAGCTGCATATGCAACTGTTGCTCTTCGGAAGAACTCTGCAAGGTCCTGAACACCTCTAACATCTAATTTAGCAATGTCTGCCAGACCAAGCAAAGCTCCTAACAATGCACCTGTTGCAACACCTGCTGCTCCGATCAAAAATCTGTCAATAACACTCTTTTTAGCCTTATTTACAACCTCCTCCTGTGACATGTTTCCTGGTGACTGTCTCATGTGCTTCTCCTCTATGTCTATTCCTCTTTTCACTGCTTGCAGCATCTCATTGGTGTAGTAGTGTTCTTGGTTTGCCTCAGTCATCTTGTCCAGTGTGTTGAGAAGCTCCTCCACCTGGAACCGGTTACTTCTGTAGTTGTCTTCTTCGTTGTCCTTCCAGTATCTATTATCAACGATGTGGCACCGGCCTCCACACTTCTGTACCAGATCACTCAGTTTTTTATTCTGGCTGACGAAGTCCTCAATTTTCTTTCTGTCAGGGAGCTGGTCACCGTGAGTGAAGACGATCACAGCATATTTGAGGGCCTCTTCAGAGAAATATTGGAGTATTTTGTTAATGACAGCCTGCTCCTGCTCTGTGAATCTCTCCACTTTGAGCACAATGAGAAAAGCATGGGGCCCAGGAGCACACTCTGTGATACACCTCACTATCTCAGGCTTCAGCTCCTCCTCAGATCTGTCTGTGTCAAAGAGACCAGGAGTGTCGATCAGAGTGATGCTTCTTCCATTGACAGACTTGGTGTTTGCTTGACATTTAGTTGTTCCAGAGTTGGGAGAATCATTTATGGTGAACAGCGGCTCTCCAAATATGGTGTTAGCCAGGCTGCTTTTCCCAGATCCAGTTTTTCCCAGTAGGATGATCCTCCTTGAAGTCAGCTCTACAAGAGAACAGCGACACTGTTTACTTCTTTTTATTGATGATTAACCTGCTGATTATTTTTTCATTTAATAAATTATTTGGTCTTTCAACTAGAATGGCACTCAGTTGAGCACATACCTCCACCAAGACCTAATCCAATATAAACACAATAGCCCTGTTGCGCTCTAAATTATAACCCTCCCTTAACCATGATCAACAAATCTAGGATCTGCATCAAATTGTACGCCAATAAACAATCTATCTTGCAATGTTAAAGAAAGTTAGCAAAAATTCCAAAAGTTAACAGGGTCTATTCTGGGCTGAGACCAATCATCCATCCAAATTTCTTGAAAATCCGTTCAGTAATTTTTGTGTAATCCTGCTGACAAACCAACCAACAAAGCTTGCTAACATCTTCACAGTGGCAATGCTAACATGGTGATGTTTAACAGGTGTAATGTTTATTTTGGTCACCATCTTACAGTGTGGTAGGATGCTAACAATTGCTAATTAACACTAAACACAAAGTACAGTATGGAAGATTAAAAATGTGTAAATTAAAACAAATCAAACAAACAAAGCACGATACACATGGTTGTATCTTTTTGCCTTTTATGCATTAACATGTTAAATATAAATAAAAAACATGCCAAAGGACAGTTATTTAGCCTTATACTGACATTGTTATATGTGTTATGTTATAACACATATAACAATGTGTGTTGCATCACATGTTTCTATGTTTTTGCTTTGTTCGTTTTGTTGAATAATTTCAAAACTTCCATTGTACTGCTGAGGCTGACGAGATTGCCAATTGGTTTGACAGTATTTTGCTCATCAACCAAAGTATAGAACAAGTAATATTTTGGCCTGATGATGGCGCCAGATGAAAAGCTAAGGGATCATCAACTCCTCCTGAGGAACTGGACCAGACTTCCTGTAAATCCGACCAGTGTACAGCATGTCACTCAGTGTTGACACTGATGACAGCGTTCAAGTACACTAAGCCCATATACTCAGCTGCTTTACATATGTATATGTACACATCTGGGAAACTTGATACGTCAAGTGTTTCTATTTCATGCTACTTCTACTTTATTACATTTCATAGGAAAATATTGCACTTTGGTTACACTTTTAAATGACTATCATTAAGAATTGTTACATTTATAGTTAATTAAACCTTAGTTAATAGTTTACAAACAATTAAATGTTCTATAAACTTTATTAAGCAATTGTTTATTGTAATTGTAATGGATATTCATAATACTTTGTAAATGGTTAATAAATAGTGTGTAGTTCATATATAAACATCTGGATGTCCATTATAAAGTTGCAGCTGTTGTTTATTAACCTTTACAATTTCTTATTAAATTGTTTATAAAGCATTTAATTGTTTGTTGAAAGACACATAACAATTAACTCAATTTTAAGTTAACTATAACTTTAGTATTTTTGTTAAAAAATGTTACCTTCATCTCAACCCGGCTAAAACAGTAAAATGCACCTTACACATTAATGAATCTTAATTTTTTTTTTACTATTATCATGTTTTCTGCTACTTTTACTGCATTAAAAGTCTAAAACAACTCACCATCCATGTTGTCTAAAGAGAAATCACTGAGTCGGGAATACTGCCGGATGTCCTTGCTTCATAACTTTCCTCCTGCTCTCTTGCTGTGGTTGAACGGCACTTCTACCAGTTTGACTTGATTGACTGAGCTTGCCCGAACAATAGAGTGAGTGTCACCTGTTCATGTTCATTGCGATGAATGTCGTTTTATTTTTACACATTATATCAGACTCATATAAAACAACAACAAAAAAATACTTATATTACTATTTGCACTATTTGTATAGACTGAATATTCCAATATCAGAATATGAAAAAATGGATCTTAATAAGGTCAAATAAATAAGTAATAAGTAGAATACAAAATAACTACAGCATGGAGAATAAAACGTAAAAACTACATCAGGTAAATAAAAGATTTGTGAAAGTGGGATTTAAAACAGATCATTAAGGGGAATATTAATCCACCCTTAATGCTGTGGACAAAAAAATGGAAACACCCAATAGTTTGGTTATAAAACTGAAATGAAGTAAAACTTGAAATCTTGAGAATGCAGATCACTGTGATGGATGAGATGTGAACTGCTTTTAGCTCGCGTATGTGACCACCCTGAATGAGTCAGAGAATTTCTTTAACGAGATATATAAAAGGGAGGTTATGTTGCTTTAATTTAAACCGTTTGATTACTTTCAACCACAAATTAATAAAAGTTTTCTTTTATCTAATCTCTTGAAATACAATTTCAGTGTAAATTCCATCATTGCATTGCGGTTATTTTTTATTTATTACAACAACTTTATTGACATTTGTAGTACAGGGAAATGACAGACACACTGTTGATCCCAACATTTGTCTATCTAACTTTATCCAACTAGCTAAACACCCCTTTAGTGTTCAGTGCTTATGGATTTGCACGGAAATGGTTGTATAAGAAAAGTAAAAAAAATAGTACAGCCCACCTTCAAGAGCTGCAGTTGCTTGCTTTGTTTTCTCGTAATCGAAACTTTGATTTGCATGGAAGGTGTCGGGGGGGTGATGGCTGCACCTTTTCATAGCTGTTTAGGGTGGTGACTGTGGTAACAGAGTGTGACAAGGTGCAGGTTCAAAAGAATGCTATTTTAATTGGCAACAGCTGTTTCTATCTTGAGAATTATCCGGCTGTAGACAATAGTTGGGTACTCTACTCTTCTGGCTCAGCTGCATTTTTGACGGGTATGGAATAACACACGTTGTGCCAAGAGTAGAGAAAACTATTGGCATCAGGTAAATATTCAGCGACAATAGAGGTGATGCTGCACCTGTTCATGCCTTTTTCAGGTGGAGTGTTTTGTCTGAAACAGAACAGGCAGAAAGGAATTTTTTTCTGTTTGTTTTGGCAGCATCCGTACCCAAGTGCTGGGAATCTACAATCAAACAGACTGAAAACAAAAAGGCCTTTGTGTTTAAAGTTTCGCCAGTAGCCAGATTACTTCTTTTTCATAAGTGTTGGAATGGTTCTTAGTTTTTTCTTGTCTTTAAGAATATTACAAAATAAAAATGACTGTGCAACGTTTGGGAACCTTAAGAATTGAGATTAAAGCCTGCTTCAAAACACGTTGTTAAACCCAAAGGTGAAAAATCAGAAACTATCCATCTTCCTCATGCTGATGGAAAGTCAGGGGAAGTTTTCTAGTCTCCAGAACATTTCTGAAGCCTCACAACAAAAGTGTTGTAGCATTCTCCTAAACAATTGATGTATTGGGGATTTGACACAACCAAAAAAGACACTTCGTCCGGCGTAATCCTAGTCTCTGGAACCCCCAAGATCCCAAATTGATTTGAAAAGACGTCAACACACGGTTGTACTACTCTTTAAAAAAATGGGGAAAATCAAATCTTTTCAAATCAATGTTCCGACTTGGATAACGCCAAACATGCTGTGAGGAACCATTTCATGGGTTTTTGGGGTTTTTTTGTAGTTGATTTTTTTACATGTACATTTTTACAAGTCCTCATCTACTTCAGTTTTTTAGGAGAATCCTGCAACGCTGTTTTGCTGTGAAGCTCCAGAAATATTTTGTGGACTGCGAAACTTCATCTGTCTTTCCATCAGCATGAGGGTGAGTAGATAATGACTGAATTTTCATTTTTGGGTGAACAAATTCTTAAATATGTGTCTCTGACTCTGTAGTCTGGCGAAAGGTTGATTTGCATAATTTCTTCTGTCCAGCCTTAAAGGTTTAAGTTAGCATGTAGCCAACAAACCAATAAGACCAAAACTAATATATGTTTCCGTCCCTCTCTCAATACTTTCTGACTTCCCTACCACATTTGGAGAAAATAAGTTAATAAGCTATCAAGCTTTGGCCTCACAGATAATACTTGTTTGTAAAATTAATTGTTGTTTCTTGTCTTAAAATAAAATGTATCTATAAGAAAACAGGAGTGTTGTTGGTCTTATACTTCAACATTACATGTGAATGTGAAAAAAGAAACAACTGAAATAAAGACATGTGACCAATCAGCTTTTTTTTATTATTGTTGCACATAACATTTATGGCAAAGGGTCACATATTAACAAAGAAATTTCAATCATCACCATTAAACAGTAAGCCATTGATTCAGCATTGTACTCCCACAAAGCTGCAATAAAAACAAATTAAAAACAGTCTTCACTTTTAGTCTCTTTTAAGCAGTGAGTCAAGATTTCGCAATTCTCATAATGCATCTCAAGTGTTTCATTGCGACACAAAAATAACCCCAATGATGTAATGAAACTGAAACTAAAGTGAAATGCACATGTAAAATTGGTAGCATACCCCTTTAAAACACCGTACAGTCATAGAGAACCACCCAAAAATCAAAAGTCAGCCATTATCTACCTAAACAGCCGAAGTAGATGGGGACAGCCGAAAACAAAACATTATCTGGCATATTTCAAGTCTTTGGAAGACAAAACTGGACACATTTTGTGCTTCAGTTGTTCAGGAGGAGGCTGCAGCGCTGACTGAATTTTCATTTTTGGGGTGAACTTGTCCTTTAGGATCATTAATCAAATTGAGTCTGTCAGAAACACACTTGTATTTCCATTTTTGATACTTTTTCTAAATATATTTTGCCACTCAATTTACTTTTGATTCACTTGAAATTTTAATAAAAGTAATCGCAGTGGTTAGCTTTGTGATTTGACACAAGGACTTCTGTACAGTAAGAATTCAAAGTTGACAAACTAGTTAAACCTTAAACCCTCACATTTTATAGCTTGCCTGTTTTAAGTGCCTCTGGATTGCTGTTTTTTATTTGATTCAGTGTTCAGTCGAATGGATTCCAAGGATTGTATATTCTTTCAAACAAATCAAAAAGGTTGGCCATGACAGATTCAAGTGTGTATTCAAATGTCTCTTGTGTGATTTCCTTCTCAGCGACCTCTACCATTGTACTGGCTGGCTCGACTACTGCTTTTTCTACCACATCTCCCAGTTGTGTCCAAACTTCTTCAAGTGGTGCTTCTGTTAATACCTCCACACCTTTTAAATAGATCAACACAGCTGAGACAGTCGCAACTCCTCCAGCTATGAACGTGAAACCCATTAAACCTCTGAACCATGTTTGTAGCGCGCTGCCCACCCGCTTCTTAAAGACGTTGATTTTAGCCTGGTTTCTGATCTCTTCCTCTGTCATGTGTCCTGATGGCTTTCCGATGCGCTCCACCTCTGTCAGTATTGCGTTCTCCATTTCTTGTAGCATCTCATTGGTGTAGTATCCTCCATTGTTCGCCATCGCCATCTTCTCTATGGTGTTGAGCAGCTCTGCCACCTGGAACTGGTTGCTCCTGTATTCATCCCCTTGGCTGCTTTTCCAGTATCTATTATCAACGACGCAGCAACGGCCTCCGCACTTCTTCACCAGGTCATTCAGACCCCCACTTTGATCCACATACTGCTCAATTTTCATCCCTTCAGACAGCTGGTCACCGTGAGTGAAGACGACCACGGCATATTTTAGAGCATCTTCAGAGAAACATTGGCATATTTTGTTGATGACTTCCTGCTCGTGCTCTGTGAATTTCTCCACTTTGAGCACAATGAGAAAAGCATGAGGCCCAGGAGCACACTCTGTGATACACCTCACCATCTCAGGCTTCATCTCCTCCTCAGACCTCCCCGCATCAAAGAATCCAGGCATGTCGATCAGAGTGATGCTTCTTCCATTGAGAGACTTGGTTTCGGCTTGTGAACAGTGTGTTTTCAAGTCATTAAAATGGTTTATTTGGAATTTGGCTTCTCCAAAGATGGTGTCAGCCAGGCTGCTTTTTCCAGCTCCAGTTTTCCCCAGTAGGACGATCCTCCTGGTGTTTGGCACTAGAAGAGAATAACTTTGTATCATTAAATTGGTACATTTATCTCTTTGGCTTTGGTCCAGACTTTCATCCAAACCAAAATGGTCCACACCAAACAGCTGAACGTTGGTCCGACTGAAAGAGGTGGTCTCAGTCCGGATCAAACTCCACCATGGTTTAAGCGTTGACTGATGAGAAGCACACATTTACTTTTTATCAAGAACTAAATTGCTTGTTTCCTTTATGTAAAATTTTATATTGTTTGTTTTACGTTTGTTGCTTGTTCTGTTATGTGAAACCTTTTATGTTGCTGTCTTGGCCAGGACTCTCTGGAAATAAAGAATCTCAATGGGAATAGTCCGGGAAAATAAAGGTTGAATAAAGAGATTCAAAAATGTTACAAGCATGGCACTACACTGGGGTTAGGGGATGCTATAGCCACGTCGCAAATCCGTTTAGCTCCAGCTACACCCCCTCAAGCATTTTATGTAAGGTTAATGAGTACCCTAGTATTTTTTTAAATAGAAATACAATTGCTAAGATTGATTGATTGAAGATTGGAATGAATGAACATTTCATTGCTGCATTTTGGATATATTTTGTTGTTGTTAAAGGTGCTATTAGAGAGAAAAAATTTACAAATAGGACCTTTAATTGTGGCTGCACGAGTGCTGACCTGTGCTGGAGTTGTTCACCCTTAGCACCAGCAGAGAAAAAATCCTTGCATCGGCCGTGGTTAAGGATGATTACTCAGTGTGAAATAAGGCTAATTACAGAAAAACAGTTAACAATCAAAAGTCAGACAGAACTTTCCTGGATTTTATATGTTTTAGGATTTTGATAGTATATTCAGTACATGTGGGGTCACAGGTTACTATTTTGTTTGAGAATAAATTAATATAACACACAGTAAGACACCAGAGCTACCTGACAGGTGCACATAAGGGGTTAAGTCCTAATTCTAATCATTCTGATAAGCTCATGGATAAAAAATGAAAAAATGAATTGGATGCGTCAAGTTAGAAATACATAATAGGAAAACAGAATATTATTATCTAAATATGATTCTGCTACTAGGTGATTCATAAGGTTCTGTCAGAGCTTAAATTATGTAAAAAAAAAAAAAACAAAACAAAAAAAAAGAAGAAAAAAAAGAAACCTTTCCGAGTAAAATATATTAAAAGACAGCAACAAAAATGTTTTGAAATACTTATTTTGAGTTTTAAGAATGCCACATTGGTTTGAACAACAGTATTTGGTGCTCATTGTTGACACAACAGCTGATTAAAAAAATAAGTGCAACTTACCGTCCATGCTGTCGAAAGCAGACAACTACAAAAATCCCTCAGATCCACGCTGCGTCTCGAGGCGAGTCTTTTCTGCTGCTCTCCTGCTCTGACTTGCCTCTCGCATTGTTTTCTTTCTACCCGTCTGACTTGTTTCCTGGCTGCACGCTGCCAGATTGTTCAACACAAGTTGCACATGTTTTCACACAATAACACCAGTATTGATATTAATAATGGTCACAAAATGTGTCAGAGTAATAATTTCATTCTGAAAATGATGTCCAGTTTTGATTAAAATCTTTGATTTTACTTTGACCGTGTCATGCACAGTTGAGAGCCAACAGATGTGTCAACATGTCTTTATGAATATGTGGCTATGACAATTGGAAAAAAAAGGGGATTATTTTACATTTTAATACAAAAAATCATGTCATTTATTCCAAAATCTCCACTTGTGTTTTCAAAATGAAATGTAGAGCCTTGATTTTCTGTCTCCCTCATTGTTTCATTTCTCAAGATATGAAACACTGACTCATACAAGTCAGGCAGTAGAAGCAGAAAACAAAACTTAAGCTGACCTCTCATCGGCATGAGGGCGAGTAGATAATGAGTGAATTTTAATTTCTATGGGAATTTCAGAGGTGTTTCTCTTGTTACTTAAAGCAAAAAACAACAGGGAATCTATACTATTCCACAGTAAGTGGTTTGTGTTATTTTGTGGTAAACGTCAATAAGAAAAAAGGCTCGTATTTTGCTATTTAAAGCTCAGCTGGACTAAAATCTTTCTCGCAAATGGAGTTAAATGTGATAGCAACAGTAACTCAATGCCTCTGGGTCTTTTAATTAACAGTAAGCTGTTCAGCTGTTGGGATGAAAGGTAATATTTTCATGAAAGAAGGAGACTTGGAAACACATGAAGAATTAGAAGGAGATTTATTGTTGAATAACTGTAACAAAGATCAAATCAGGAGTGACCTTAAAGGAGGGCCAATATTTTTACAAAATTTGTCATCCTAATCCTTGAGGATGAACAGAAGGCTGTACAGTAACACAAAGGCTTTTATTTACATGACATATGATAACTGTTCCCGGAGGCCGTGTACAGCCCCGGTCCAATCGTACGACTCCCTCACACGCTGCTCGTTAGCGATTGCTTTACCAACAAGTAAAGCAATCTGTCCAGAGATGAGACAAAGCAGCTGAAGGACAGTAAACAAGACAATATTTTCTCCATAAAACATGATCTAAAGCACTGAAAAAAAAGTTAAAAAGTTGTGTTTTTTTAACAGTAATCTGAGGCCCAGTCCTCAAAAAGACTCCCCTGACAGTGTCCATCCATGGCAGCGTCATAAAAATTGTGTATTTATTGGACATAAAACTATTATACACCACCAAGTGCAGGATGAGTCAACAAATTGTTTTCCATGAAATAACTCTAAAATACAATTAAGAATACCATCTTACAACTTTTTTGCCGTTGTTGGGTTAGATAGTAGCATCTAGGTGAGAGAAAGAGCAGGATGTGATCAAAACACTTAAAGCAACATTATTCAGAAATCTGCATTTTGTTCAATTTGTGTTCAGTGTGGACACCATTCACCCTTTTACAAGACACTGTACCATCAAAATGATTTTGAAGTTGTTATTTTAAGCTAAAAAGTTACATAATGTTGATGTTAACATCGATTTTAACTTCATGGGAGCTTTGAACTGCTTTTTACTTTACAAAAGTGTGCTTCACTCTGCTGCATCTATTGCGGCGATGCTTCTGCTCCTCTTGCTGCTCCCTTTGCTACTCCTAGTGCTGATGCTATTGTCTTGCTCAATACTTCCTCACTAAGGAAAAGTCCCAGCAAAGCTCCTGTTGTGAAACCTGGGCACGCATTCAAGACAAGCACAGCAAACACAATTTTCGCCTGCTGTCTGATTGCTTCCTTTGACATGTCTACAGAAGACAGTTTGCGTTCTTCCTCTTGTATTTTCTTCTCAGATGCCTGCAGCATCTCATTGGTATAGTAGCCTCCTTTGTTTGCCTCAGTCATTTTGTCTATTGTCTTGAGTAGCTCCTCCACCTGAAACTGGTTGCTCCTGTATTCATGTTTTAGTTTTTCTTTCCAGTACCTATTATCAATGACATGGCACCGACCTCCACACTTCTTCACCAGATCACGCACATGTTCACTTTGATCTACAAATTCCTCAATCTTCTGTCCTTCCCGGAGATCGTCACCATGAGTAAAGAGAACTGTGGCATATTTGAAAGCTTTTTCAGAGAAATATTGTTGCATTTTCTTTATAACATCCTGCTCCTGCTTTGTGAATTTCTCAATTTTAAGCACAAGGAGAAAAGCATGAGGCCCAGGAGCAGACTCTGTGATACACCTCACTATCTCGGCCTTCATGTCCTCCTCACACTCCCTTGTGTCAAAAAACCCAGGCGTGTCGATCCACGTGATGATTCTTCCATTGACAGATCTGGTTTCTGCTTGACATTTGCTCGTTCCTGATTCGGGTGAATCGTCTGTCTTGAACACAGTCTGTCCAAAGATGGTGTTGGCGAGGCTGCTCTTCCCAGCTCCAGTTTTTCCCAAGACCACAATCCTCCTTGTTGCTGCGAGAAGACAATAAAGACTCCGGGTCAGCGATGTACATGTTAATCTGCTCACACACACACACACACACACACACACACACACACACACACACACACACAATAATACTACTACTACTACTTTAAGTGCTGTAAGGAAAGTTATCAATTTCCACAGTGGACATTAATGGGTTGATAACACTCTCATTTAAAAGAATAGTTATTAAAAGATTTTAACGATTCAAACATTATTAAACACTCATGAATGCAACAACACATCACATGAGAAATTTTAAAAAAACACACAAACCTCCTATGAATGTTGATTCTGGCACAATTATTAAACTTTCTGTCTGTAGAATAACTTAAAAAAAAAAAGAAATAACCAAAACTTACCGTCCATGCTTCCAAAATTAGAAATCAGTGCAGAGGATGTTGCAACTGCGTCTTTTCTTCTGTCTTGCTTCGGTTTGCCACTCACTTTCCTTTTTCCTCCTGCTTGACTTGTTCCTTGGCAGCAGGCTAATGGAGCATATCACACAATGCACTTCTATTTTTGTACAAGTGTAAGCATTAATAACAAGCTCCGGCTGTGTTGTCAATGCCAAAAAAAAGCTACAGAGCTTAAAGATGTCATGCAGCATGTGAATTATTGTGCTTATTTCAGTCTCGTAGCTTAAAATAGCAACAATGTTCACAGAAATGCTGCAAAAGTGACCCAGAGGGTGCTCTTACTGTGGAGATAACTTAATAAAGTGCCCTGTAGGGTGCCCCATTGCATACAGCTGGTGTACAGCCCTTTTTAGTTTGTTTTTTTCATAAACACAAAACAATTGCATCACATTTATGCAGCAACTATTGCAGTTGAACTCTTAAAAAATTATAATTTGTGTCCTTTTTTTAAACAGTTTTTTTAACAATAGTTATAATAACCTTAACTCATACAGCTCCTTTCAAAACACAGTTAAGAAGTTAAGAAACACTATACAAAACTGAATAAAAGCCTAAGCAAATAAAAAAGCTAAAATCAATTCAAACTAAACACAAAGAAAGTAAAACAGAACGTCATAAAGCAAATAAAATCACACTCATAAACTGTAAATGCATGCGCAAAGTTACACAGCCACACCTATTTTTATCTAGTGCTCATGAAAATACTGAAAATAAAATTAACTAAAGACTATAGGCAGTCTGTTTACTTCATCACATGAAGCCATGGTTGTTCATGCTACTCACACTCACAGGTCAGACTCCATCATAAAGGACCTTTATGTAACAAATCCAACCTTTCATGATCTTATAGAGTACAAATCCTGATTTGTAAAGTATTCATAGCTACACTGAGTGAAATATTTACCTCCATGATGGAAAAGTGAGCATAGCTGAAAATGAATCACAGACTTTCATGGATGTGTTTTTCCTGAAACTCCTCATCATAGAGTTTCTATTCTTCTTCAGTGTCTTCTTCAGCTAATGTTGCTATGTGCCTCCATCTAGAGGTCGCTGAAATATGTATAATAATAATATAATATAATGACTTTATGATTCCCTGTCCTGTCATACAGCACGATTTGTCCAATACTTTTTTATGATCAAATACCTGCAAAACTAATGACATCTGCCTTAACTGTATTTTATTTTGTGCTAATAATCAAATGTTAAACTAAGATGATGATCATGTTAAACATCAGACCTACTAGACATCAGCATATTAGCTTTATCATTGTGTGTGTTAGCATGCTGACGTTAGCTGTGCCTACATACAGCCTCTTGTTTTACTCTTTGAAGTTACTGTATCTTTGATAAACATGTCTGATTTACGCTCTATGAAATTGTTGTAATTTTCTCAATGCACCACTCTTAAATTGATTACCTCACCAAGTAAAAACTAAGAAATGACATTTTATTCATAGGTTTCATTTATTGATTGTTCATATTTGATGAGACATTGTAATCCACAAAGAAACAAAGCTGTTTTAGCACGAGCATCAGAATCCTGTCTAACAAAATGATGTTGTTAACATACATTAAGTGATATTTGGATTGTTGACAAATAAGAAGCAAAAAATCATTCTTTTGTAAAACACATCTTTTGAAGAAAATATATATATATTCATGTAGTTTGAAATCTGATGTTTGAGAATATATAAGTTTCAGTTTCAATTATTTCACCGTTTTTTTGAACATCTTCTCTGACCTGCACCATAAATATGTCCTATGGTGTGACGTAAAAAAATTAAGGAAAAAAACCTTAAATACTACACAAATAGCATGAGACACTGTGAGACACTTATTTTCATATAGTGTTATTTATTTGATGAGAAATTATGAATAACACTATTTACTATTAACACTATTAACACTATGACTTGTTGAACATTTTCAATATATGCAATAAATGTGAGTCAAACTTTGATGTCAACCTTTCAAAACTGTTGAAAAAATTATAATAATTCAAGGTGAATGATGATTATATATCCCCTAATGCAATACTCAACCTTTTTTAAAGATATTTTTTTACATATAAATACATTTTTGGTTCTTTTATGTGTTACACCATAGGACATTATGTCACACTAAAGGACAAAACAGAAAATATTTTAATTAATGTAGCTATTGCATTTAAAAACACTAAAAATGGTCAAGGTAATAAAAATTGTTTAAAAAAAAATCTTATTTGATTGTTTAAAATGCTTCTTAAAGAGACCTTGTCCTTCTGTCACACCGAAGGACATTTCTGTCACACCAAAGGACATTTCAGCCTTTTTTGTGAGTTAATGACCATGCTATTCCTAGCTAACCTGTCTTTAGCAGTTAGCAGTTAGCATTTGTATAATTTTCCATAATTATGTAGTTTAACCAACAGTTTTTAATTGAAAAATATAATTTAGTGACGTCACAAAAAAGGACAACAAAACTGAACACTTTCAAAGTGGTTCGGAAAAAGTTAAATATTTGAATCATGCTGAGACAAGAACTTACCATGTACTCATGTCATTGGCTTAATAGGAAGCTTCAGTAACAGGAATTTGAATGGGGTCCTTCAATTAAATAAAGTTGTTCGTGGAATTGCCCAATTTAAAATCAGAATAAGGTGTCACACTGAAGGACATGTTTTTTTGTGACAAAATGTATGTAAGTGTATGTAAGATCCTATGCATTTAGAAATATATGGATGAAAGAAATGATTGCCATTTATTAAAATAAACACTTGACTTATTTATAAACATTTTATGCTTTTTAAAAAAAACTTATAAAAGTTGTAATTTATTTAACTATGCATGTAACAGTCACACCATAGGACAATTTTGAGATTTGACTCAAAAATTTAAAAAATCTAATAACAAAGCAGCTTTTATAGCAACGGGTCCATGTAAAACAAATAAATGTTTAACCATTTACTGCATTTTAAATGACGAGAATACTAATTATATTCATTTTTATCTTCTGTGACAGTGAAAAATACATGTCATGTCAACAACCCACTTAGAGACAAATGAAAATCAGAAACAATGGGCTGAGTCAAGTGTGTATTTATTTATTGTGAAAATAATGAACAAAAAAAGAAGAAAAATCCAAAACAGACTGTTACACATGTACAGAATTTGGATAATGTACATAACTGAAAATAAACATGTATCACATGTCCACTCTTCATCACCAAACAGTTGTAGTCGGGGAAAAAGCACGAGTGGATTAAATAAACATATGAAGGCTAATATGGTTTGAAGTATCTGGTGACAAGTATCCCAGGCACAAGTAAAAGCAAAACACTAAACAAACTTTCAGCATTAAGGGCCACAGCACTCTGAGACACATCTTGTTTTTAAAAAGTGTGTTCAAACATTTTGGAAAAGTCTGTTTTAAATTAGACAAACCTTCAGCATAGACTCACATCGTGCCTGGTGAGAAACATCTGGAAACCCCAGTGAGGAACGAGTTTAACCAAAGTATGAACCATGTTACCCAAAGTGTTAGTTTCAAGATGCAGAAATGCAACTTTTTTAAAGTTAAATGTCTTTTATATGTGTTTTTTTTTTAAACTAAATCCTCATCTCAGTAGTAGTCACTATTTTTAGAAGATACAGAGAAAATTGGCACAAAAACTCTGCAACGAAAGAAAACACTGAGCACTGAACTTGACTCAGGATTTAATGTTCAATTCCTCGCTATTGTAAAATCACATCCTCTCATCTGTCATATGTTATGATCGTATATTGATCATTCCACTATGTCACTTTGTTAATGTGGTTGAAATCTACAGAAGAGGATTATGGCTACTGTGAAAAAAAATGTGAGTTCTGGCGTTTTTGCTCAGAAGTCTGAGAAAAAAGTCAGAATTCTTAGATTAATGTCAATATTTGGAGAAAAAAGTCAGAAGTAATTATTATTTTTACAATGGTCCTAACCCTCTTCCGTATAAATCATCCCTGAAACTCTCGCCAGTGGATTTTCTGATCGCCAAACTTTCTAGATGAAGAAGAAAAAGGAGGATATTGAAGGGCCAATTACAGCCTGATCAACAGTGGCACACACCAACCACCCCAATATATGTTTCATTTCCACAACTTGATCAGTTCTGCATAATATCCGCTGCTTGACTGAGATCCATCATCCTTCACCCCAAGGCCAGGATAGAGAGGCTGAGTGAACGTGGTTTTTACTTTGTGGAGCAGAGTCATATGTCTACCACTGATGCTATAAAAGGACAAAGTACCTTCCTCATAATCCAGGTAAACTCCGACCGTGGAGGTTCGATTGCCTGACACTGGTGTTCTTCCATTATTGTGTCGGAAATAGTAACCTTGTTGGGAGCAGTCTAAACTCCACGACTTGTTGTCATTTCCAAACTCTGAGTTATATGAGGATGGTTGACTGATGTCTTTGTATGACACCGCCACAGACCAGGTACTACCACTCCAAGTGACCTCCCAGTAACATCGCCCTGACAAACTCTGGCTGCACAACACCTGCCTGATATTGTTCCCGACATTTAACCATGTGCCTGAGTATTTATCATAATAACAATTACCATTATTTTCACTCGTTGCCCGCCGATTTTCTTGTGAAATGGACAAATATTCGGAGACTGTCTTCTGATCCAGTGTGAGAGGACAGCAATCTGACAGAAGAGCAAAACAGGAAGACAAATTTCAACGTCAACCTTTTGATATTTAGATTGTGATTAATGCACTGGTATACAGAGCCTATAAAAAGTATTCACCCTCTTGGATGTTTTCCCCTTTTATTGCTTTTATAAATGGAATCTCGGTCAATATAATTTGGCTCTTTTGATAAAAATGTCTTCAATGTAAGTGAAAACAAAGTAATGTCAATTAATTAAAAATAAATCATGTAAATTAAGTGTTCACTCCCTCTAAAGTGAATGACCTAATTCAACAGAGGTCCAGCCAATTGGTGCTAGTAGTCTCACAATTAGTGAAATGGAGATCAGCTGAGTGCAGCGAATCTGTCTCAAGTGATTCTAGTCTAAAGACACCTGTGTCTGAAGGTCCAGTCACTGGTTAATCAGCATTCCTGGCTACAATTACATCATGAATTCAAAAGAAAACTCCAGGCAACTCCGTGAAAAGTATAAGTTAGGGGATGGATACAAAAACATTTCCAAGTCACCGAACATCCCCCGGAGTTGAGATAAATCCATCAATAAGAAATGGAAGGAATATGGCACATGTGTAAATCTGCCTAGAGAATGCTGTCCTCACAAACTGAATGACTGTACAAGAAGGAGACCAGTGAGGAAGACCAACAAGACACCTATAACTACTCTGAAGGAGTTAAAAGCCTCAGCAGCTGACATGGGAGAGACTCTGCATACAACAACTGTTAACCGGGTTCTTCACCAGTCAAAGCTTTGTGGGAGAGTGGCAAAGAGAAAGTCAGTGTTGAAGAAAGCTCACATTAAGTTCACCCAAAGGCATGTGGGAGACTCCAAGGTCACCTGGAAGACTGACCATATCGCCCATGATTCCATTTATAAAAGCAATAAAAGGGGAAACCATCCAAGGGGGTTAATACTTTTTATAGGCATTTTTTGATATGCAATGCACTGGTATATTTTGGAACATGTAGCATCAAATGTTTTACTCACAGCGTAAAACGTCTTCTCTGGTCTTTGGTTCAGGTGGCATCACAACATCTATATAAGACACTATAAAGAAATTTAAAACAATTAAATACCACTGAACCTGAATCAAACCACTGTATACCCCTGGGTTTTTATACTGTAAGGTTCACAGAGTACAGCTTTTGCACACCTGTGGATCGCTTCACATGCAATGATTTTTAATAACAATGTTTTCGGTACTTAGACCTTCAAGATAACCTGATGAAGGTAGCTGAGTACCGAAACATTGGTATTAAAATTTATTGCAAGTGAAGTGAACAGTGTGCAGAAGTTTTTGCCTAACATTTCTGTAAGGTACCTGTTCTAGAGATCCCGGGCCATTTTTCATTCAAGAGGCTGTCTACATCATGCCTCAGCTTAGACACGCCGTCAGTCACAGCTTTGAATGAATGTTTAGGACGAGCAAAAGGACCAACACGCACAGCTGGATTTTCACAGGAGTTGGAGATGGACTTGAAAGTCTGAAATGAAATACAATCATTTTAATTTGCACTTTTTACACATTTGTCAAACTTTTTTGTCCAAAGTATAACAGATCAATAGTTAACTTTTGGTTAACTAAGCCTAAAGTTGTTATAAAAATAAACTCGGTCAGCAGATGTCACCTTTGTTTCATGTATTCAGCTGAGCTTTGTTACAGAGTTTTGCATGTTTTAAGCTTCTTCAGTTACAGACGATGAGTGAGTGCTTTGGCTTGTTTCATCAGTCGGGATTGACATAAGATAAAAAATTATACAGAGTAATAAAATACTAAAAAATAGACAAAATTGCTCCTCACTGGTACTGTGCAGTTACTCTCTGGTACCTGAATGAAATGGATGGGGTCGTCCATATGAGAAAGCTGTTCCAGCTCAGAGTCCCTCCTCCTCAGCTTGGTGATCTCGTCCTCCAGCTGCAGCTGCAGCTCTTCAGCCTGAGCGACAGCAGTCTTCTCCTGGCCTTTGATCAGCTGCTTCGCCAGAATGCGTTTCATATTTATGGAGGAGATCAGCTTATCAAAGATCTTGTCGCTGGCCTTCACTGCAGTCCCGCTACAGATCTGTTCATGCAGAGACAAACATCAAGATTATCTCTGTGGCAAACTTCTGATTTTTTTTTTTTTTTGACACAGTAGGTTTTACAAGCACACCTTGCCAGAGATCAAAACCTGGACAAGACTTCTTCTTCTATAGTGATCAATACAGACACAGGATCAAATACTGAAGTCTAATTTCCACACCTTAAACTCCTTCAGAGCTTGGATCAGCTCATTCAGCTCCTTTTCTCGCTCCTTTTCTCTCTCCTGGACTTTCTTTTGACTCGCAGTCAGTTGTTTCTGAAATAATAGTTAACGGTTTTGTTGATACAATCAGTACTTATTCTATTATTTCAGTCACAGGTAGTAATAAAAGTCTATAGTTTCATGATCACTGGTTCTGCTGTGTGTTTGCTTCTACCTGTTCCTCAGCCCTCTCTGCTGCAGCTGACACTGTACTGTGGTTTTTATGCTCATCTATAATGCACAGATAACAGATGCACTTCTTGTCCGTCTGGCAGTAGATCTCCATCAGCTTGTTGTGCTTCGTACACATCTTCTCCTGCAGTGGGATTGTAGCCGAGACCAGCTGGTGCTTCTTCAACACAGGAACACTGTGTCGAGACTGGAGGTGAGTCGGACAGTAAGATGCCAAACAAGCCAGGCAGGACATGGTGGCTTTGTTGGGTCTGGGCTCAGAGCAGAAATCACAGGCAACGTCTGACGGGCCGGCACAGGCCACAGCAGCAGGGGGAGAAGCCTGCTGGGTGCTCGTCTTCTTCAGCTTCACAACAACCTGGAGGCAATAAAATGGAAGTTGGTGAGAAATATTGTATTGCAGATTTCATGACACGCAGGACAAAAATAGAATGAGAGCAGAATTCAGTCAGAGAAAGTACAGGTGTAGCACGGCTTCTCAACTCTCTAAATCAGTTACTCTTTTTATAGAAAACGTTAGATTTATCTTTTTACGATTTATCTATATGGAGAATTTAAAAGGACAAACTGAAATATATAAAACACATAAATAAATATATAATCAAATAATAAAATGTGCATTTATTTAATGTGAAATAATCATATAGAATAGAATAGATATACTTTATTGATCCCAGGCTGGGAAATTAAGGTGTAGCAGCAGCATTACACAAATTCAATGCTTTCTTTATTTTATTTTTTATCTTGATTTCTTTATTTACACTTTTGTGTATTTGTATATTTGTCTATTAAGTTACTAATTTATTCACACATTTATTAATCTATTTATAAATGTATTTATTTATTTTATTTTATGTATTTGTACTTCTATCCTGAGCATAACCTGCAGCAGCACAAAGAATACATTTCAATTTCATCCATCAAATGTCAGGGGGCGGGTTAAAGGCTCTGATTGGAGAATGAACAGTATTACAGACTCAGCAGCCTCTGGGTCTATATATGTATTCATTTATATAAACATTTAATTATGTCTATCTATCTATCTATCTATCTATCTATCTATCTATCTATATATATATATATCTATATATATATCTCTCTCTCTCTCTATATATATATATATATATATATATATATATATATATATATATATATATATATATATATAGATAGATAGATAGATAGATAGATAGATAGATAGATATCTATATATCTATATCTATCTATATATATAGTTAGGTCTACAGCTAGATTTGTGACAAATCATCATAATGGATATATTTATTCATCTATAACACAGATAACAGAAACATTTACTGTCTATCTGACAGATGACCCCCATCAACATTTTTTTTTCCTGTAGTGGCATAGTAACCAATACCTTGGTGCATTAAACCCACCATATATCTACAGCTAGAACTGTGGTAAATCACGGACATATTTATAGCCAGTGAGGCTATGAAGTTTTTCCTCACTGAACCGAGGGTCTAAGGATAGTGGGTGTTGTTCACTGTACAGATTGTAAAGCCCATTGAGGCAATGTGATCGTGATTTTGGGCTATATCAATCAAATTGATTTGATTTGATTGTAGCTTTTTTTGATTTTTGAAAAGAACCTAATTCACAGGGATATTAAGACTTTACATCTAAAGTATGCAAATTCAAATTACTGTAGTTAGACTGTTCGTCAATCAAAGGCTTTAACCCGAAAGTACAAATAAATAGAAACATTTATGAATACAAATGTATGCAAACTTGTAAATAAATAGATAAATTAACATTTACATATTTATTGTGTCATTTAATGTGTGATTTATTCATAGCCAGTTGAAACGATGTGGTCAAACGGCTGCTTCCGCTTCAGACACGGAAGCAGCCAGGATGCCCACGAAAAAACAGGCTTTCACAGTGATGAGGTGACAAAGTGGCGCTTTTTACAAGGAAAGAAAAAATCTTAATGTACCGTATTTAATGCCGAATTAACAAGAAGGCACCAATGAGTTAGAATCCGTTGTCGCCGTTTCACAGAGTGTGTTAAGTTTCTCCTCATGACGCAGCAACTCTTAAAATTACACGATTTGCAAGGGAGTCTGGGATATCGCCGTCACTAGTGAGTCCAATCCATCACTTTCACACACACAGCAGCCAACTGCTTGAAACAACTACATACGTGCCGATAAGAGATATACTGAAAAGATTTAAGTTTGAAAGATAATCATCATTTTAAAGACGTTACAGTTAAACTCTATAAAACTATTTGGCGTTTGGACAACACAGTCTCAAAGTAACCTCCCACCTGTAGGCCTGTACTCACAACCCTTCCTACCTCAGCCAGCATGTTGTTCCTCCTCAGCACAGGCCTCTGACTGAATGTCTCCCTGCAATTAGGACAACTGTACTGTCCTTTCTGCTCCTCCTGGTCCCAGCATCCCTCAATACAGCTTTTGCAGTAAGTGTGTCCACAGGGAATGGTGACCGGCTCCTTCAGCAGGTCCAGACAGACTGAACAGCAGAACTGACTCTGGTCCAGGTCAATGCTGTGCTCCTGCTGCTGCTCAGCCATGTTGATGAGTGCACAGTGAAGAGCACTCCTAAGTTTCGTCTTATTTAAAGCTTCTTCCCACTGGAGCAGCAGGCCCAGGGGCCAATAAACATGTTTATTGGTTGCATTAAGTCACATGGCAAAGAGGGCAGTGCTTCAATCACACATCTTTGCTGGACCCACCGTGTGTCAACGAAGGTAAGTTAAATAACACAAACAGTTCAACAGCAACTCAGACAAAAACTGAACATCATAGTCTTTACGAAAGTAGGATTTATTGCAGAACTGTTGTATTAGACTGCGTTTTGCCTTAAAGGTGCACTATGTAGTTTTAGGGAAGAAATCACTGACTGATTTTGTTATGGCAAAACAAACTCTCTTTGTTTTCATGACTGAATAAACAAACTGACCTTAAAGGACAACACAATTTATACTGTTTTACTTTGTTTATATGTGGCGGACCCCGCCACCTTTCTAGCTCCAAACTGTTCTGGGGACCTTATTTTCCTCTGAGAACAGCTTGTTTATCCATAAATATTTCTGAGTTTGTATTATTACCTCATTGATATTATAAAGTTAGATTTCTTCTCCAAAACTACATCATGCACCTTTAAATGTTTTAAAAAATACATAGTCCATTTAAATATCGTAATAAATGTCCTTCATCTTTCCCAGATAGGTTTTGATTAACCAAAGAAATTATTACAAAGTTCATAAAGTTGTCATTCGTGGTCTGCAGAACTTATTGTAGGCGACACAACAAAAAAGAGGGAAAAAATCAACTGATGGAAACAAAAACATTATTCAGCATCTTGACAGTGTAAAAGAATTAGTTACAGACAGTTTGAGATTATTAATCACTTTCATCTTATAATAAAATAATCACATGAGAGTCTAATAATGTCATAATTCGTAATAAATGTCCTCAAACTGTCTTGAATCATTATGTAAGAATTGCATTTCATCGACAACAATTTCTCAAATATATCCTAATTATTTACCCTGTATTGCTAAAACAATAGTCGCACTGATACTCAACACGTAGCCCCTTGTTTCCTAGTCAACCACCTGCTCCACTCTGTTTATTGCCGATGCTTTATTGTTTGTTTCGATCTGCTGCAAACCCAGATTGGCTCCAGACAGCGCTCGCTGCCTTCTGCACGGCTTCCCATGTCGTCTCTGCTCCTTCAGCTGCATTAAATCCTGTCTGACCTCCCTTTACTCCACTTTGAAAAGCTGCATATGCAACTTTTGCTCTTCGGAAGAACTCTGCAAGGTCCTGAACACCTCTAACATTTAATTTAGCAATGTCTGCCAGACCAAGCAAAGCTCCTAACAATGCACCTGTTGTAACACCTGCTGCTCCGATCAAAAATCTGTCAATAACACTCTTTTTAGCCTTATTTACAACCTCCTCCTGTGACATGTTTCCTGGTGACTGTCTCATGTGCTCCTCCTCTCTGTCTATTTCTCTTTTCACTGCTTGCAGCATCTCATTGGTGTAGTAGCGTCCTTGGTTTGCCTCAGTCATCTTGTCCAGTGTGTTCAGCAGCTCCTCCACCTGGAACCGGTTACTTCTGTAGTTGTCTTCTTCGTTGTCCTTCCAGTATCTATTATCAACGATGTGGCACCGGTCTCCACACTTCTGTACCAGATCACTCAGATTTTTATTCTGGCTGACGAAGTCCTCAATTTTCTTTCTGTCAGAGAGCTGGTCACCATGAGTGAAGACGATCACAGCATATTTGAGGGCCTCTTCAGAGAAATATTGGAGTATTTTGTTAATGACAGCCTGCTCCTGCTCTGTGAATCTCTCCACTTTGAGCACAATGAGAAAAGCATGGGGCCCAGGAGCACACTCTGTGATACACCTCACTATCTCAGGCTTCAGCTCCTCCTCAGATCTGTCTGTGTCAAAGAAACCAGGTGTGTCGATCAGAGTGATGCTTCTTCCATTGACAGACTTGGTGTTTGCTTTACATTTAGTTGTTCCAGAGTTGGGAGAATCATTTGTGGTGAACAGCGGCTCTCCAAATATGGTGTTAGCCAGGCTGCTTTTCCCAGATCCAGTTTTTCCCAGTAGGATGATCCTCCTTGAAGTCAGCTCTAGAAGAGAACAGCGACACTGTTTACTTGTTTTTATTGATGATTAACCTGCTGATTATTTTTTCTTTTAATAAATGATTTGGTCTGTAAACTCAGAAAATAGTGAACTAGAATGGCACTCAGTGGAGCACATACCATAAGAGATCTAGGATCTGCATCAAATTGTACGTCAACACACACCCTATCTTGCAATGTTAGAGAATGTTTATCTTAGTCACCATCTTACAGTGTGGTAGGATGCTAACAATTGCATCTTACAGTGTGGTAGGATGCTAACAATTGCTAATTAACACTAAACACAAAGTACAGTATGGAAGATTAAAAATGTGTAAATTAAAACAAATCAGACAAATAAAGCACGATACACATGGTTGTATCTTTTTACTTTTTCA